>NC_141109.1:7132500-7317500 GCF_041138505.1 Cibotium barometz
ATATTCTTAAAAAAACTAGGGTGCTCAGTTGCTTTGGGGTGAAAACTTTGAATGAAGGAAGCCCATTTAATATGACGGTCGGAGATCTAGGACTGACTAAGTAGGTGTCTAATACTTAGTTGGTTAGTCTTAATCAAGAATTCTAAACCCCCATGAGGTAGTGTTTCCACATGTGAAGAGCATGTACTATGGCCAAAAGTTCCTTATTATAGGTGTTATAGTTGAGTTCCGAGGGTTTTAGTTTACGACTTTCAAATGCTAAAAGGGATGGTAATCATGCATCTGATACCAGATCCACTAGCATTAGTGTGACAACTACGAAAAATGATCTAGTAAAGTCAAGTAATTGTAGGAGTGGGGTGTGAGTTAAGAGATATTTGAGAAGGTTAAAGGACCTTTGTTGACTGTCAGGCCAACAAAAAATGGTTTTCTTTTTCAACAATAATGTTAATGGTAATGCAATGAGAGAAAAGTTTCCACAAATTTTCTATAAAATCCTTAAAGTCCGAGAAAAGATCTCACATCATGTACAATCTTGGGAGTTGGCCAGTCTCTAATGGTTGCTATCTTTTTAGGGTCAACATGAATGCCATCAGCAATGTGCCCAAGATAGTCAATATCACTTTGAAAAAAAGAGCTTTTGTCAGGATTTGCACACAAATGGTTCTCTTTAAGAATTTTAAAAACAATTCTCAAATGGTTTTCATGTTCTTTTTGGAGTGACTAAAAATAAGAGTGTTATAAGAAAAATACAATCATAAAGTCTTGATGGTTCAAAAAGATTCTATGCATCATGTGAGCAAATATGGCCGGTGCATTTGTAAGGCCAAAGGGCATTACTAGAAATTCATAGTGATCAAATTGAGTGCAAAATGCAGTTTTACAAATAAGAGTGGGGTCCATACACACTTGATGATTACCTACTTTTAAATCTATCTTGCTAAAAATGCAAGCACCTTTCAATTTGTCAAGCAAATCATGTACTCTAGGAATAGGATAACAATTTTTGACAGTCATTTAATGCACAGTAATCAACACACATGCAATGAGCATCTGATAAGTCTTATTCTTCTTTTGAACTAACAAGATTGTGATCCAAATGGTGAACTAGTAGGTCGTATCAATCCTTTATCTAGTAATTGCTTAATTTGGCATTGCATTTCTTGCTATTGCAACGGGTTTTGTCTATACTATGCACAATGTGGTGGTTGACTTCTTGGCAAGAGCTTTATTTTATGGTCCTCGGGGCAAGGAGGAGGTAAGTGAGGGGGATAGTCATTAACAAAACAATCATGAAAAGAATCAAGAAAGTGTGGTTGATGTGGGGTGAGTGTTTGATTTACTTTCTCTACCTCAGTCACATAAATCATGTATCCTTTGTGCTCTTTTCTAAGTTCTTGTGTATGTGTAACCAATGGAAAAAATTCAAGTGAAGCGTCATTAGAAAGAGACATCAATTTCTTGCTATTGCAAAGGGTTTTATCTATACAATGCACGATGTGGTGGTTGACTTTATGGACCTCATGGGCAAGAAGGAGGTAAGTGAGGGGGATAGTCATTAACAAAACAATCATGAAAAGAATTAAGAAAGTGTTGTTGATGTGGGGAGAGTGTTTGATTTACTTTCTCTACCTCAGACACATAAATAATATATCCTTTGTGCTCTTTTCTAAGTGCTTGTACAGTTGTAATTTCCTTACAAGATTTTCTAAAATAAAATCATGTGAACTCTCATCATCATGCAAAACACAACTAGTGAGGCGGTGGACACTGATGACCCGCCTGGGGGATAGGCCCCATGATTAGTGGCACATTTAATTTTGTCTCTTTTGCGAAAGAGCGATGACTTATCTTTGATTCCTTGCATATGCTTTGGGATTTAAAAACTACTTTGAGAATCTTGGTGAGATGATCATCTTCTAAAGAATCATTGACCCAACAACACTTCTCATGCTCCAATAAGGATTTCGTGTGCATGCGGTGTTGTTGCTCTTCTTGGAGTTGAGCTTAGATAAAAGAAAGTCTTTAATCAAGTGTGGGCTTAGGAAGTGGATAATTGGTGAAACCATGAGCATTGTCCATATGCAAATCATCACTTGAAGAAGAATTCATTTTGAATTTAGAAAATTGGTTACCTCGTTTGCACAATGCAAATCAAGATTGGGTTGAGAAAAGAGATGCCGAGTACTCAATGTGGGAAGAGGATCACCTTGCTTTGAATAGATCAAGGACGAGAGGTAATATTTCCACGACTAATCTACTTCAATTTGTTACTTTTGAATTGCAAAATAAAGATTTGAAGGCATTGTTAATGAAGCAAGAGGGTTGATTTGAGAGGAAAATTATTGATGGTGGAGAGGCCGACATTCACAAGCACATTGCTTATGAAGCTTGTAAATCACTTTGCACATGAATTAACAAGGATTTTTTTATTGCTATTTAAAATAAAATAGGGGTGTAGGGGTGTAGCAGCTCAAAATGATGGGGTTGATGAGGTGAAGAGGGGGGAATTTACAGAGGTGAATTTGGAGGTGCGATGTGGATTTTAGAAGTAAAATAGTATAATTTGGGGAGAAATTTCGGGGGGAGGTTGGTTTATGAAAAAGTGGGAGGGTGAATAAGGAGAGGGGAGAAAGAAAAGGAAAAATCGCACAAGCTAAAACATGGGGAGTGAGAAGAGGGTTATATATAGTGTGTTGGTTTCATTTGCATGCATCCAAGAGGTGAAAGAGAAGAGAGAGAGCTTGTGGGCTTTACTCACTTGGTCTTACTAATAATGACCTTGATACTCTACAAGGCCTTCGGACTTGGGCCTGTGCTAGGATGTACTTGGCTACCGTCGAGTGTGCCCGATTATGTCGGCTAGGCTAGTGTCCATCGCATTTGCGTAGCGTGTCTCTGGGATGCTTCTTTGTGTAGCACGTGGCACATTTACCAAGGACTCGTTTTTTGCCCCAACGGGTGGCACACTTACCAAGGACTGGTTGCTGTTGCACTTCTGGATGTGGGCCTAGCTCTAGTACCACTATTGCACAAGGGTTGTGGTCCTTATGCACAACTTCAATTAAGTAATAGACAAAGCTCACTCTACCTCCTTCAAAACACCATAGCTTATTAATAAATAAACTTGCATGAATATGAAACAAGAGAAGATGCATGAGACACACATTGGGTACAACCTCCCCCCCACTTGCTTGATGGCTCATGCTAGAAATAAGCTTGCATGAATATGAAAGAAGAGAAGATGCACACCACACACATTGGGTACAATCTCCCCCCCACTTGCTTGATGGCTCACTCTTTCAAGCAAGTGTATTTATATATATTATTTTGTGAGCCAAAAATAGCTTTGACACTCCACTTTGAACCTTTCCCCTTGTAGTAGGAGGGTTGTGGTCCTCATGTACAAATTCAATAAAATAATGGACAAAGCTCAATCCACCTCTCTCAAAACTCCATAGATTATTGAGAAATAAACTTGCATGAACATGAAAGAATAGAAGATGCACGACACACTATTAGCAGCCATCTAATCTGCCGTCAGGGCCGACGGGCCACCCAGCATTACTGCTAGCCTCGCTGCCTAGTGTATCCATTGGGTAACAAACTCTTGGGTTGGAATCTTCTTTCTTATAAACTGATCTTGCCAATGGGTAGTACCTAGGCAGATGAAAAGGAAGCTCGGGGGGTTCACCTAAAAATATGTATGTATACCACGTGAGTTCAAATTATAGGGGTTTTTCAATTCAAAATTTAAAGGTAAATTTATAGAAATACATTTACAAAATGGGTTTTTAATCGATTTTGAAAAAAAATCCATAAGTCCATAAAGAAAAAGGGATCATTTTATTTATGAAAAATTCACAGGTAAGAGGTTTTTTAAATACCGCTTGAATGCACGTGATACACAGGGTTTCTTAGTAGTGCACCCCCCACGAAAGGAAGTAAGGGGAACTATCCAAGGGTTGAGAGATACCGGGTAGAGAAGAGAGTAGAGAGTGACACAACTGGGAGTGCTACTACATTGTACTGTTGGGCTAAGCCTTTACTCTAGTGATACAGTGATTATCTATTCTGTACTATATAAGTCTATCTGATTCCTAGCTGTGTTAAGTACTTTCTTGTTTGGACATGTCTTCTAACTAGAATATGGATCCAGAGTCATTCCTATCTAGACATGACTCCTATCTAAAAACATGATCAAGCGCGACGTCAGGAATCCTATCAGACATAGGAATTGTGCAGTTATGTCTAACTCCCTTAGCTTAGGTAGATCAGCTACACCCAATGCACTAGCATTAGCTTATCACATTAGGCATAATTGTATTAGTCGCCACTCATTTGGAGATGATTAGGTGGTTTCGAACCACACAAGTGCCAGGTTTTGACCAAACAATGACACTTTTGGTGATCCTACTGGGGGAATGGCACGTCGGGTAGGGGAGTAGAAAGATAGAGGCCAGTTCTAGGTTAAGTCCTGCACAGTTAGTCAGTAGAGTAAGCTAGTTGAAAGAAGTCCAGAAACAAAGCACATACTAACTAGTGTCAGGAATGCTCCCTAGAGAGTCATAAGAGCATAATGGAGCAGGCATGGAGAATGAAGGAAGCTCAAATAGAGAAATGTGGTACCCTCAGAGAGACAAAAGCTGAGGCTGGAGGGCACGAAGGACAAATACAGTATCCAAGAAGACTAATAGTAGGGATTTCACGGCAGATGGAAAGACAGATTCAAGGACCACTAAGGAATCAAGAAGAAGATCACTAGGAGCCACCAAATAGAAGGGATTCCATGGTAGCTGGAAAGATAGATTCAAGAACCACCGAATGAATTAGGAATCAAGAAGAAGATTACTAGAAGCCACCAAACAGAAGGCAGGAATCTCAAGAAGGAGAAGAACTGGCAATCGTGGGGCAGGATGTCCCTCAAATATCCTAAATTCAAGGGAAAGAGTGAGGAGGATCCAAATGCCCACATCTTCGCCTTTGAACCATGTTGCTACAAAAGACAGAGTATTTTGCAATAACATTGGGTGTGGCAAAGCCACTAGCTGGTATGCCCAATATGGTATGGAGCACTTCCAAACATTTGAAGAACTAACAAAGGCTTTCTTGAAAAGATTCAAAAAAGACGATCATAACGGAGGTGATTGAAAATCTACAGAGGATGATGCAGAAAAAGAGGCCAACAAAAGGCTATGCAACTGAATTTCAAGCAATGTTGATTGCAACAAAAGACTATGCAGCTGAATTCCAAGCAATGTTGATGTAACAGAAGATTATGGAGCTAAATTCTCAGCAACAAAAGGCTATGCAGCTAAAATTGTGAGCAATGTTGATGCGTCTAGAACAACTCAACCGTCCTTCTCTAGCCATTCTGAGCCAATGATTCGTGAGAGGCCTGAGGGAAAAGCTCCATACGATAGTAGCCTCATATGACTTGGATGCCCTTATGTTCAAACAAGTGGTGGGCAGGAGATGCAAGAGCTAAAGGGGTCCTGAAGCAAACAATCAAAGACTCCAAGAAGAAGAAAAATGATAAAAGGAAGAAGAAAGAGAAAGAAACCTCAGAGGAGAAGGTACCTCTGAGTCAGATTCCAGTCAAGAGTCAGATACAGAAGAGCGAAAGCCTTGGAAAAAGAAAGGCAAGAAGCAGGCAAAAAGGTTCAGGAAGAACGCCCTATCCAAGATTTTCAGAGGACATGGAGGATCTAGACTTAGACTAGAGTATGGTGCACAAGGAGCAACAATCAAGGGCACATGAAAGAGGAGTGCAGTTAAGAGACACTCAGTGTGCACTATTAGTGTGGGAGGAACAATCACTCTATAGAGATGTGTTACTATAATACTTGGAACATAAATCCAAGGGTGGTGGAAAGGTAACAGCAAGCCCCAACCCGTCACCAGGTCGCCATAGGACCTCAAATCAAAAGACCATATGGAAG
The DNA here is from genome assembly GCF_041138505.1 of Cibotium barometz. NCBI lineage: Eukaryota > Viridiplantae > Streptophyta > Polypodiopsida > Cyatheales > Cibotiaceae > Cibotium > Cibotium barometz. Next base: position 7,138,443 of record NC_141109.1, read on the forward strand.
AGGAGGTGGAAGATTTGGCCCAAGGGAAGCTTGTTTCTACTGCGATGGTCTAGGGCACAAACAAAATGATTGCCCCATATTTTAGCACCATCAACAGGAACTGTAGGAGGCAAGGCTGCAAAGGGAGACAAACCCAGCAGGAGCTGATGTAGCCACCATGAACATGGTAAAAGTGGACCATGATGTAGGAAAGGAACAAGAGAAGACACCAGAAGTTATGGCTATGATAAGATCACAAGGACTTGTCAAAGATGCTGACAGGTAGGAATGCTGAGTCGAAATTTGAAAAAAAAACTAGAACAGTGGGCAAGGTAGCAAAAGGTCCAAGAACAAATCACCAAGTTAGTATAGAGTAGACAAAGAATGGTGAGGGGGCGATGCAGGAGAGTATCTTGAGGAAAATCTGGACATGAAAAATCTAATCAACAAAAGAGAAGAGATTGGCGCATTAAAGAACCCAATGTTGAGCTACCAACTGGGGCCAGTTACAAGAGCAGTAGAAGCATCTTGAGAGAAGAAAAAGAAGGAAATCTGGAAGGAATCTAGACCGAAAAATTGGCAAGAGGAAGTCAAGGAACAAGAAAGAGAAGAAAAAGAGAAATAAAGAAGGATGTATAGAAGCCAAAGCACACTAGTTGATGGGGTGAAAAGCATCAAGGAATACAACCTATGTGTTAAAATGCAAGCAAAGTGATGAGCTATGGTGGATCAAATGCAAGAATCAACATCATTAGCAAAGTGATTAGATGATGATTAAGACAATATTAGTGAGAAATTAACTGATAGCTTAATGTAGGCATGGATACTCAAAAACCAGCAAAATACTCATTAGGCCAATGCCTCAGTTTATAGTGTTTACATCCACAAGATGCGAAGCACATCTAATCCCGCTGATATCTCCTTGATTCACTCCACCTCTTTTGCTTGATTCTCTCCACCTCTTCACTTTTCCTAGAATATCTCCACACATCCTAGAACTTCTCATGCTACCCTTTATTCTCTCCTAGTAGATTCCACTCACCTTTTCACTGCTATCCACTCATTTATAGACTCTCTTTTACAGACTCGTTCCTGCACACACCCATTCACTTGTATATTTCAACACTATGGGAGGATCTCAACAAGATGAAATTGAACGTCACGCTAGATCAAATGCTGAATCTGATTCCCAATTATATGCAAAAGCTACTTTAAGATATAGTGCCAAATGAGAATCTGGTGGTGCAGATGCCATCGTAAGAACTGGAACACCCTACAGTTGAATGCAAAAATGTGGAGACAGTCCAGAACTATGATACGTCTATTCCAAAGGTAACCATTAAGATCAAAGGTGAGATAGTGATGACTAGGGTCATTCTCGATGGAGGGTTTAGGGTATGTCAGGATAATCACAGGAGGAGAACAGATAGAAGTGGCAGGATGTATCTTCATTTCCGTGTTCATTGTTCTCAAGATGACTGAAATAGTAGGTGTATATCCCATGATCCTAGGAAGATTGTGTGTTAGCAGTATTTCTACCCTAATAGAGAAAGAACAAAGAAAAGAAAAGAGAAAACAAAGAAGATGTATCCATTGCTGTTTTAGCCAAAATCCATAATCGTCAATGAATCATACAACAACAACACACACACACACACACACACACACTCTCTCTCTCTCTCTCTACCCAACAACTACTCCAACAACTAACGTGAATGATCTCAATGCCCCCCAAATATAAGGTAGGTGGGCACACCTAACTCAAGCACGCCGACTCTGACATTCTGTCATCTTCGATATCCAACAGTGCTGACCTGACTCAGCTTCTGCTGGTAAGGTGGTTGCTGCTGTCTAGCTGCCAACACTTGGCATGCTCGATGGGTTGGATTCCTAGTTTGACGACTCAAACCCACAATGATAGGGTCATGCCAATGTCGTGCACATGATGATATGTAGCTAGTGCAAGTACAGTGCAACCATTTCATGTGGCAACATGCTAGGGCTGGGAACCTATGAGATACAAGGCCATCCAGCCATGATCATACAAAATGAAAACATAGAACCATGTGGTCACTAGTATGTCCAGACTCCACTAGCACGGAGTAGACATAGGGTAGGCATAACACTACCCATCAAAAGGATATGTCGATGAAGCTCTAGCATCTGCTACATGCTGATGTATCCCAAAAATCATAACACCTTGAGCTTGACTTGATGAACATGGCACATCATCATCAAAAAATTCTACTAAATAGCACAAGAGTGTGTGCATAAGCAGCAAATGAAGCACTTGATCCACATCTACATCATGCTATGTAGGCTCATCAAGAATACTCAAACCATGCTCCACTGCATCCGGTATATACAAACATAATCTATATGATTGACCTCCTCTTGCAGCAAGGTGTCAAACTAAGCTGCATCAACCTCTGCAAGGCTATCACAATGGACAAGCACACCATCATCTAGCAAGTAATATGTTAAACTAGTGTATGCCATCATCTTCATCGAAACTGGAAACTAGATTTTCTAGAATATTCACACCATGCGGGAAACTTGATGCAAGGTTAGAGACATCCAAGGGCATCACCTAGCTCTTCTGGCCTTCATGCTCCTTCCATTCTATCCAAACCTTTAGCATAGCTAGCCCATCATCATGGCTAGGACTACCTTCTTATCCATCCAAGGGATCTCAGTATGTGAGGGCTTCTCTAGTCACAGCCACTTTGCTCCTCCTCAACCTTACCCTTGTTTCGATGCATCAAAGCATCTTGGAGATCTTCCTCCATGTTGTCTGGCATATCCGTCTGAGGGGTCTTGACATGCACGGGCATTTTTAGGCTTCCTTGGCCACATAACTCCTCCATCGCCTCACCTTCTACCTCATCCATGGCTGCATGCTGCAATGCATCCTACTCATCCATCCAAGCATCGTCAAGGCAAACATACTGCTCATTCATGCGAGCATCCGCAAAGCAACTTCCTACTCATTCATTCGAGCATCCACAATGTATGCATCCTGCTCTTTCATTTGAGCATGCATCAAGAAATCATGCTATTCCTCAAGCTTTGTCTTGGATGTCATGGGGCTATTCAACCATCTCTTCTTATCTAGATCGGCATCTTCTTCAATCTCACAAAGAGCGTCTTGCTCCTCCACAGGTTCAAGATTCCATACAAGAAATTCAGTCCTATCATGTTGCTCCAAGGTAGCCATACCTTCTGGGAAATCTCCCTGTAGGTTGTGTTTGTGTTTTGCTCTTCCTTTCGCCATCATGGCACAATGTATTTGTTCCAAGCAATCCCATGCTTGCTTACTACGCCCTTTGTCAGCATTTTTGGAGATCATAGAATTCCGAGAAACTTCCTTCCGGTTCTACTTTTGCCATCGTCTGAGGTGTTGAGCACTGGTACAACTTTGTGCTATGGTACTTTTTGTACTCGATGTCTCCTCTTCTGATTCCTCATCAATGGTCTGCCATGTTCTCAAATCAATCTTTAAGATTTACGAATCCCTATGTATATAGACGTGATCCAAGGCCCAATAATGCACCAATTTGGATTCCCTCACATGAAGGGTCTCCCCAATATTATGTCATATGAATCAGGTTGGCATAGGAATTCCATGACCACAAATATATGATGGTAGCGAAACATAAAGAGTTTGAATTTAACATTCTCTAGAAGCCCAATGGGCCTCGAAGATGTTCTGTCAGCCATTTTAACAATTAGATCTGCTTTTTTTTAGATCAGGTTCTCCTAGTTTTCCCAGCAACGTTTTTGTGATGATGCTAACCCCCGCCCCACCATCCAAGATAGCCAGTGCCTCTATAACCCATCATGATGAATCGGGATTGTAGCATTTGTGTTATCGCTTTCATAGTGTCCCAGTCGATTAACAGGTATCTTAATGACTCGGGTTTTCCTCATATGTCTCAAGGTTCTTTCTGCCAGAGGTGGTAGAGCCTCATCTATAGTATCAGCTGGCTTTAGTCCACCTTCTACCCATTCTTTTATGTCTATCCATAGGCTCGGTGAATTGTGTAACAGTTGCCCTAATGGAATTTGTACAAGCGTGGACATCACAGTCGTGAGACTTCCTATGTCTCTGGGTTCTTTGGAGATAAAGGGTTCTTCCCACATGTATGTATCTCGTATTCCTCCATAGGTAAGGAATGGATGGACTCCCCCGACCCATTTTCCTTAAACATTCTAGACAGTGTGTTTGGACAGTGTGTTTGCTTGGGACTCCTTTTCTATTTCCTTCGGAATTGGGGTGGGAACGTCTAATTCCCTATCCCTGGTTGGCTCGTTTCATGGATAAACTATATCTCTGACCCGGTTGGCCCTTAGCTTGGCTTCATGAAGCTGTTGCCACTCTTCGACTAAGGCCCTGGCATCTTTGAGCTTTCTTATTTCCTCGTCCGGCATTGGGGTATTCACCAACCCCCTTAGGAGTTGTTGGTTTCTCTCTTTGCTCTTCTTGGTCCGACCCCTTGTGTGATTGATCCTTTGATACCCCTCTTCCTTTGATTGGGTGGATCCGATGTCGATTGTATCTTCTTCGGATCCATCTTGGATTGTGACCCTTGTGTCACCCTTACCCACTTTTTTCACTCTTCTCCTCTGCGGGGTGGCCAGTTCTGGAAATAGTCGCATCTGCTCAGTTCTTTCCCGTGTCTCCTAATTGAGCTTGGGCTCTTGTTAGGATGTTGAGTGGTGTGATATTCCCAGGCTGTACACTAATGGTCTAGATGGTGGCCTGATTGGCAGTAGAAGTTGAGGCCACTTGCGCAGTATGGACAATCCTTGATCAAATGATCAATTCCACATTTAGTACAGGTGAGTACTGGCATGTCATTGGGCGGAGTTGCCACTTGTTGGGATTGGTGAGTATGAACCATATTCTTGTTTGGGAACTTGGCAACTCGATGCGACCCTCGCACAAAATTGTAGAGGTCCTCTTCTCAAGTTTGAATTCATGTCCTTTCCCTTCCATATTGTACCATGGTTTGAAACACAGGTAATGGCATGTTGTTCTATAGGATGTAATATTCCAACGTGACCGTCATCGTTTCTTCATAGTATTCTCTGTTAAGTTCTACTTCCCACACCATGTCAACATCTTCTGACGGCTCTTCAATCAATACTTGATTGATTTTAGCCTACTATGGTTGTGGTGGTAGAACTGGTGGTGGCAAAGGTGAAGCGCCTTATACCTGGAACATCCCCCTAGGTAAGTAGGGAGAGTTGGGTTGTCTAGCACTAGTAGCGGAGATCTGTACTACAGGTGGCACAGGTAAAGCCAATGGGACTCTAAGTGCTGGTAGTTGTGCAACATTTTAAAATCTTGGATATTCGCACATTGAAGTATCATGATTTCCTAATTTTACACAGTGGGCACAATAGAGTATCGGCCTTGCTCTCTTAACTGTGGACACTCGGTGGTAGTGTGATTTAATCTACATATTGAGCACCACACCAATTCCCTGCGGGGGTAAAGATGATTATCCCCCCGCCTAGATGTTTCTCTTCCCTCTTTTACTTTCAATTTCTCTAATATGGCATTACTGATCTCATTCACCTTCATGTTTCTGACTTGCTTGCTTTCGAGTTCCAATTTCTTGGTGGCTCGAGACACGCGAAGTCGTAGTTGCTGAAGATGTTTTGACATCTTCTGGTTGTGGCAATTCCAACATATTATCTTCATATTCGATTGCCAGTTTGCAATATGCATCAAGAGTAGCAGGTCGTCGGGCTAGTACCAGGTAATCATGCATTTTGTGGTCTCTAGCCCCTCTCCGAAAGCAAGGCAATAACTGATCATCAGTGAACCTCTCTCGAAGTTTGCACCTTGAATTTAAGTGCTTAAGACGAGACACATAGTCTCTCATCGACTCAACTTCCTTTTGTTTGATATTATGTAACCGTGCCACAGGGCTCCATCACCACTTCGGGCAAAACTGGGCACAAAAATGTTTTTGAGTCTTATGAAGTTAACCTTATCCTCAGGCTTGAGGGTTCGGAACCACTGATGAGCTTTTCCTTCCAAGGTCAGTGAAAAGGCATGAATCATTGTCACATCACTAACTGGTCCGTAGGTTTCACATGTGGATTCAAAAATCTCTACATGTTGGATAGGATCCCCATCCCCAGAGAATTTTTGGACAAGTTTGGAAATGATATGTGGTTTCATTTAGGAGGGTCGGGACTATAGAGCAGTGCCTAGTTCTCTGAAAATCCCCTAGCCCATCTCTACTGCCATATTTAGTAAGTCTGTCCTTGTGGCTGCATTAAGGTCCATGGTTGGATCTATCCTAGGCCTTTGAGGAATTGCTCCCCCCTTCCTAGACCTCATCCCCTTCCTGTATTGGCTCTTCTAGGTATTTCTGGTCCATGGGATGGTCCAGCCGCCGCTGTACCTTGGAGTGACTCCTCATTAGTCACCTTCGTACGTCTTTGCAGATTAGGAGTTCCATGTCTTGCAGGAGCGTAGGGTGATCATCTGCTAAATATCCTTTTTGGTGTACAGGCAATCCTCTACTTCACCCACTATGCTTGCTAGGTTACCCTCCTCTTCTATGGTTGTAAACCCTTCCTCCGTTTTCTGGATTCCTTGTTTATGGGTTCCAAGTTTGGAATTTCTCCCTCACTTCTTCCCATAACCATTTCTGGTTCCTTCCCCCCTCGTGATTGGAGTAGGTTAAAACTTCCCATTTCCTTTTGCTGAGCTCTTGCCCTTTTGAGTATCGAGCTCAGCTCTTGCCCTTTGAGTATCAAGCTCTTGTTTCCTTAAGCTCAATTCTCGTTAGCTGTCATTCCACCTTGCTCCGTTTGAGGTCTAACTCCACTTCCTTAGTGGTGGGGAAGAATATTTGACCCATCCTGGCTGCACTTTCTATGTCCCGTCTTATTCGGGGGGTGCCGGTATTTGATAACCTAGAATTCGACGTTTGGATGGGCACTTCTTGTCGTGGATTGAGTCTAGCGCACGCTGGTTGACGGACCCATGCCCGTAGATTATGCTTCTTCATTCATGACTGGTTTGGAGACCAAAAAATCCCCGGGTGATATCAATGATACCACTGGACCTAGTTGGGGGGAGGGTGGTTTCTCCTCTTCCCCAAACCCAAGGTATCTCAGCCCTTCTTCCATGGACTCTTTGCTACTAGTTTCAGTAGTGGTCAGGTTTCTTAAAACACTCAGGTGTGTGCTTGCGGAATGTCCTAATCCCACACTTCTTTGATAGGAAGATCTTGGGTGATTCGATGCACTATCGTTAGGTGTAAGATCATCTCCGAGATGAGTTTTCTAGATCTTAAGTGCATGTATGTACGATTTGATAAGCTACTTGTCGATCCAATTTGATTTTGCATTCGATTCTATCGCTCTGTTTCTGCAGCCCATGAAATTGCAGAGAAGGGTTCACGGACGGCATGAAAAGTGAGAAAAGGTTCACGGCGTGAACGTTATTCTGCACTTTCACATGCTTAAAGAATTTTGCCTTTCGGGTCGTCAGATCCCCTCTCTTTGATATAGGTTGCCCTCCCTTACCAACATTTATGGCCTTGGTTTGACTATTCGTTGGATTTGGCCAACCCGTGAGTCTGTAGAGAAGGTTTCACATCGTGAACAAAAAAGGGTTCACACCGTGAGAACAATTTCAGAAGGTTTCACGTCGTGAACAAAAAAGGGTTCATGCCTGAACAACTTCAGAAGGTTTCACGTTGTGAATGTTTTGCTGAACTTTCACATGCTCAAAAATTTTGGCAGACTTCGTGGAGTCAGAGGTGTTAGGATAAGGTTGCCTATTTTTGGCAAGGCAATCCCGTGATTTTTGGCGTTACTTTTCTGGCACTGATTTTGCGAGCGATTCGCAGTATAAAGTTGTAGAAAATGTTCCACAGCGTGAACGTTTTTTTTACAGTTTCACGTGGAACTTCCCACGTTGAAAGTTATGATTTTGGGTGCATAATACTTATCCAATTGATCCCAAATTAATTGTGCCCCGCCTAAAGAAGGGAATGAAAGTTCTTGCAATCAATGGTTCCTAATGTTTTTTATTTTGTGAATTTATGAAAAAGAAGAAAAAAATAACACCAACCTCCTCATTCACGTTGGTGCTTTCAATGATGCAAATATCAAGATTAACAAGAAAAAACAGTGAAGCTCTATCCTAAGACCACTCCACCACAATTATACAAAAATCACAACCAATTTCTCATGATTTCTTTCTACCACACAGGACGGTTCCAGATTCTACATACTGGGTCCCCCTGGATTGCATCACATCACTGGTGGCCAACACATGCATCCAGTTTTCACTGAAGTCTGGAGGAGAAAGTGACGCATACATTTCCATTTCCTCTTCATCCTTGGGATCTCCCACTGAGGGCTAGCATATCTGTATAGAGGTGGTCCGTTCTGCTGTGAGTGACGGAATCATTACCAAAAAACTGCCCCTCCATGGGCTATGATTTCCATGTTCTCAAATCAATATTTAAGATTTACGAATCCTTACGTACATACACATGATCCAAGGCCCAATAATGCACCAATTTGGATTCCCTCATGAAGGGTCTCCCCAATATTATGCACTACGAGAATGCAAGGGCAATCATGAATCTTATGCAATGGGAGCTGAAACTCCAAGAGGATGGAAGAAACAAAGGTGTTTCCCTGCAGAGCGGTGCCAAAAATGTTATGGGGCTACCACACCTCCAAGAGGGAACTCTACACATTCACTTAAAGGATGAGCAATAGATCACAACTGTCGTAGGGCACTTACCAATGCTTCGAACTTGAGTCCCTTGAGGCCTCCAAGCTTGCTTGTTAAGCTCCAACCTCCAAGCTCCACCTCCACGCTGTCATCGTAGAGTCGCTCGCACCGTTGCATAAGGCAATCACTCTCTCTCTCTCTCTCTCTCTCTCACACTCTCTCACTCTCTCTCTCTCACACAAGCATGAATCACACAAGCGTAAAAGACGAACAATGCTAGAATGCTCTCTCTCCTTCAATCTCTCTCATCAAGACAAAAGGGAGAGATCTCTATAGCATAAAGGGGATTGTGTCCTTTCATTATGAGAAAATGCCTTATATACATTTGGCCCTTATTCAAACTTGGGCGCCCAAAACTTACTTACTAGGCCTTGGGTGGACAATATCTCATAATGTACAACTTTTATAGTGTCATTTTATGACACTTATTAATGTCCTCAATTGGAGGATCATGTTTGTTAATCCAAAATGGGATTAAAATGAGTGGTTTGATTTTAGAAATCCTTTAAAAAGACCACACTCCCCCTACGAGATAGAACTAGGTCATACCTACTAATCGTATCCTTGTGTCTTACATGGTCAAGGTGTCGACGAGTAGGAAACTACCCCAAGTTAGACTTAGTAGACTATCTTAAAGGTTTCCCCTATTTAGGAAGCGGGGGACCTTACAAGGCCTAAACTAATTTGTTGGCCTTCTCCGTCTACCCTAACTTTGCTACGAAGGTGGCAACTTCTGCTCAAAGAGAAGCTGTGAGACCCCCGCCCCTCCGCGATGCCCCCTCTGAGGGCATTGGCGGGGCGAAAGCACCGTTAGCCTCTCGTGCGGGGCAAGAATCCACACTCGGGGCCTCGCCTATGGATATCCGGACAAGAGACTAGCCCGACGGTTCCTCCGAAACCGAACCCAAAAACACTTCCCTCGCCCCCGGCGGAAGCATGGGCGATTGCACCAGGAAAATCATCTAACACAGGAGAATTGATCTAATGAGTCAAAGTCTTAACTATCCAAATTGATCCGACCGAACTTGAAAGTCACATGGTCAGATCAAAGAAGAGACTTGCACTTGGTCCATAGAATGCTTTTTTCGTCCTTTAGCGAGGCGGCACAGCCAGCCGCGTTGATTCCCTCCCATAGAACAAGGGTCTTCCTAGGACTTAATCTAACTAATGTAACTAATCGTAACTTATTTGTATCGCAGGAATCCCCCATGGGTTAGCCAACTGCCCATGGGTTAGCCAACTGCCCATGGGTTAGCCAACTGCCCAACCACTGTATTGGTAGGATTCTTTTATAAAAATTTTGGTTATGTTTTTCTCGGGTATTGAGGAAAAGAGTTCCTAGGCCCCCTAGCCACCGGCGCTTTAAGCAAAATTTAAGGTAGGTATACCACGTACACACCCAATATGAAATGGCCATTATAACAGATTTGGCTGTCTTTAAAACAATCTTTCAATGAAAATCATAGTATTACTGATCATAATCCTCCAAAACATTGAGTCCATTGTTTTACAAAATATATCATCCGGACTCTTCGTTGAAGAACAGAGCTGGTCAACCAACGAGATCCAATATCAAATTTAGTTCACAAAAGTCATTCTTTTTAGTTCATCTGAATCTTCCTCGACGTACACATGGGTGTCCTAGCAACCACGAGCCCATGCATCACCTGGTCAGAACCCTCTAGGATCCTACTTGGGTGTCCTAGCACTTCACTTAGGGACCGCTTCGTCGGTCCGGTCCTCGGCCATCGTACCGGAAGCACACCATTTTGACCATACCGAGGCTAATCAAGACCTCGGTAGGCTTTGTTGCGAGTGACATCCCTCGATGACTCCCCGCCAGCTGTTGCAATGAGTCTCTCCTTAGTTAAACACATACCAAATGCTTCCTCTAGTATTTTGGCATAAAACAATCTTTTAAAAGAAAACAGAGGTTCTATGCAAGTAGAATTCCCGGTTTGAGATTGGTTCCACAAAACCCTTTTTCCTTAATCCATATTTTCATAATAATGAGAATCATTGAGCTCTCATTCGGGTAATCTACCCATCATTTGACTGAATTTTCAACTAGATTCTTGGTGATTTTGGTCAAGGGAAAACTATGCTAATTCAACGATAGTCTATTCTTTGTATTAAGAACTGGAATCGATCACGAGGTTTTTGCTTGATTCATATCGAGAGATGGGCAAGTAGTTTACTGGCCGTCCCTCTCATAGTCGTAGTCTAGCCAAAATTATTCGGTTTACTTCTAACTTTGATTACAAGGATTTTCTTCAGATAAACATCTACTGAACTTCTAACTGTAAGGAAAATTCCAACTTTATGAATTTCATTCCTTCCTAACCATAATAGATTAAGAAATGGTTTTATATGAGAATATCGAATTTTTATAAAAATACTCTTCTTCCATTTAATCTAATTTTGGGTAAATATCAAATTTTGGTGATTTATCCACATAAAATATCTAAAGATATTCTTTCTACCAATTTAATTTATCAACCCTAATTCTCTAGATGGAATTATAGTGAAAATTCCTCTTTTGTCACCAAAATTTAATTCAAATCTTTTTCTACTTAAATACCATAAAAATTCTTCTTTTAATTAAATACAAATATCCATTTTTTGAATATGCTTAAAATTCCTCTTTTTTTTCATTTAATGATTGAATTCTGAATGTCATGGGAATTCCTCTTTTATCATTTAAAAATTTCTCATGCATAAAATAAAATTATATAAAACTCCTCTTTAAATTAAATACAAATATCCATTATTTCAAATATGCCAAGAATTCCACTTTTACCATTTAAATGATTGAATTCTAATTATCATGGGAATTCCTCTTTTATCATTTAAAAATTTATCATGCATGAAATAAATTTATCTAAAATTAAATAAAAATATCCATTATTTTAATATACCAAAAATTTCTCTTTTACCATTTAATTACATGGATCTCCATTATCATGGGAATTCCTCTTTTTGCATAAAAATAAAATTACCAAAATTTCTCTTTTCTTTAGTTAAATTATTTATGCATAAACACTAAAATTTTATTTTCCATGAATATGATGAAAATCATTCTTTTAGCATAGGATGTCCAATCCTAGAATATGGTAGGAAGTCCTCTTTTAGCATTATGCATAAAAATAAGATATGTATTAGCTTCGATGCTATTACTGATAATTGTCATTTTTTCTAAAAAAAGAATAAGACATTGCAATACAATTATGATAGAAGATCTATTCTTAAACTTAAATCTAAATTATGAAATTAAATCATAAACTTCATTATGATTAATCTACTAGATTAAGCTATTTCTATTATTCCTCTTTTTCCAAAATGATAGGATTATCTCTTTCACATTTAGAATCAATTAAAGTAGTTTTTTAAACTACTTATAATAATCTAAAAGAATTTACCATTATTTTGTTATCATAAAAGCATAAAAATACTATTTTCTTATCCTCTAGCTTAACAAGCTTAGAGTTTGGTTTTGAAATATGAATTCATCAATGAGAAGCATTTTTTTGCTAAAGAATTAGCTATAGGAATGACTATTCTTTTGGGTGAGAGAGAGATACATAAAAAGCATTCTAAATAAGCATAAAGATTAAGTTTTTCTTAATTACTCATTAAAGTTCTTAGGGAAAGCTTGATTTGAACTTAAAACAATTAATTAGAATCTTCTCAAGCTTGAGAGGGGTTGAGAAGTGAAATCATTTGAGAATATTAATAAAAACCATAAAATTCCTTCTTACCTTAAGGTTTAGCTTGCTTCTTTATCTAGAAGTGAAGCCCCCAACCAATCAATTGGTTTAGCAAGTTGAGAAGAAAGCTCCAAAAGTTGTTGAAGAGAGAGAGAAGCTCCAAGCTCCCCAAACGTAGAGGATTCTTAAGGGATAATAAAAAATATGATTATTTTGATGTAATACTGGCATGGTATAGCTCACAGATGAGAATACAAAAGAATGAGGGTCTATTTATAGGTGAGGGAGGCCACTAACTGAGTCCAACTAGGTTCTAGAATTTTCCAACTTCAGTTTGACTAAATTTGGATAAGATTTGGACTAGTTTAGCTCCCATTTTGATCCGATTTTGATCCGATTTGATCCAGGAGAGAGGAGAGATAAAAATATCACAATTTTTTTGAATTAAAAAACCTTCCCACGCATGTGAAGGAGGTGCCTACCTCAAAGGTCTCCCCTTCCTTACCAAGGTGTCAAAAATTCATCATTTCTCCAAAATATCTCATTTTTTTAGTAATCTCTCTTAATTTTTAACTAATAAACCTTGTACTCAGTCAACTCTTCATCTTATGTGAGCATTTACTCATTTTTGGGTATTTTCTTTTATTCTTTGGATTTATCTCATCCCAACACTTGGATTAATCCTATTGGCCCATAGGAACCTTAATTGGACCATAATCCAAAAATTTCTAAAAATCTAGACCCTTAGGCTAAGGTCCCTTATATCATTTTTATAATTGATTCCTAATGCACATTGGAGAATTTATTTTGAACTTCTGTTTCAGGAAAATATATTTTAGATATTAGGAGAATTTTTATATCTAAAAATATCTCAATATTGAATTACCTCTCTCTAGAATTTTTCTTCTCTCTAGGCAAAAAGAAGGAAAAACAATGTTTTCTTGCATTCTAAAATAGGGAATGATTACAGGAGGAATCTTACATCCTCTCCCACTTGAACGTGAGATGTCCTCATCATCTCGCAAAGTGGGGGTAATCTTTTGCCAACTCTTCTTCTTTCTCCCAAGTGGCGTCTTCTAGAGGGATGAACTTCCACTTGACTAAAAACTCTCTAAGGACTCTGCTCTCCTGAGAACCTTCTCCCGAACGTCAAGGATTTCTTCAGGTTGGAGTACCATCTGGCCTTGAGTCGGAGAAATCAATTGTTCATCTCTCAAGCACGTGACTCGGGCTGGGTACATATTTCTTAAGCAAACTAACATGGAATACATTATGTACCTTGAGATGGGGAGGCAGAAGATGTTTATAAGCTAGATTGCCCACTTTCTTTATAATAGCATACGGTCTATAGTATCTGGTAGAGAACTTTTTGTACTTTCCTAAAGATAAGGAACTTCTTTTTTGTAGTAATCGAATGAAGACCATATCTGATTCTTCAAACTCTCTCTCTCTAATCTCTTTTTATCTGCATACTGCTTTTACCTATCTTGGGCTGCCTTAATATCTTTACACGGATTGATTGCATTTGCTGGTCCATGTCCTCATCAAGCATTTGTCTAGACATTTTGACTCTGATTAATGGGTCGCGGACCAAGTCAATGGTGTAAGGCAATCTTGTCTATAGCTTTGAAAGGGCTCATCCCAATGCTTCGATGAGAAGAAGCATTGTAAGAAAATTCAACCAGATGCAAATGGCTTAACCACTTATTGGGTTCCGTGCTACAGCATGACCGAAGGATATCTTCTATTACCTGATTCACTCTTTTAGTCTGGCAATCTGTTTCGAGGTGATAGGCTGTACTGAGATCCAAGAAAGTTCCTACTGCTTCGAAGAATGCAGTCCAAAATTTCGACGTGAATTTGGGATCTCTGTCACTTACTATCCTCCTGGGTAAGCCATGCAATCTAAAGATCTCTTTAAGGAAAACTTTGGCAACATCCACTGCAGTGTATGTTTCTTTCACAGGAATCAGATGGGCAACTTTGGTTAGTCTGTCAACTACCACAAGTCATTGTCTTTTATATTGTCATCCATTTATATATTGTCATCCATTTATATATTGTCGTCCATTTATATATTGCTAATTGTGAGCTTGTAATATGGCGTGGCTACTCTCGCGACGTTCAACACTGATCATGGGGATGCAGTCCTAGATTGCTTTTCCAGTACTAGGACAATGACTAGAGCATGTACAATACTACAATGACATTGCATCAGCGTGGAGAGTGACAAGGTGTGCCTTAGTTTGTGTTTGCAAACACTTGCCTACGTGCACGGTGATTTGTGTCAAAAAAATTTCAGGGTTGAGATCAGTGAGTATGCTTGATGACAAGAGAAACAGATGGATGTACGGAACCATCTCTACTCGTTCCTCAGTCATATCCTCCACTTTTTCGAGCACCCATGAGCCCAACACAATCAAGTGCCTCATCATGGCCACACGGTGTTGCAAGGGAGCCCCAATATCGACATGTCATGCCACATATATCCCCCGTGGGTTCTTTTACAATGCCTTCATCATGGGCACCACCTTCTTGCGAGGCTGCTATTTCCACCCGGTACCTGCACCATTTGATAGAGGTCCCTACCCCATATCACCTTCCTTCTTCCACCAGCACCCGTAGCTTCCATACTGATGTATTCCACTTGCTTGCAACAATGAAAAAAATATATTATTTTAGACATTATTGTTGTACACTCAAATTATGTCAATGGCATTGTTTTTGGCTTCTTTGGTGACCGTGTAGGTAATTAAATTGACAATTGAGAGAGATGGATCAATTGCAAAGAGATCTCAATGACACAAGAGAGAGTGTGAGTGAAAGAGAGTTTGAGCGAGACATTAAAATAATTACATTTGTGCTTAAAATAGTTATTTTTTATGCTTAAAATAGTAATTTTTATTTCTTTCCAATACTCTTCTTCTAGGCCCACATCCCACACCACCCTCCCCTTATATCTTCATATTGCAATAGACTCTTTGTAAACTCTTTTATCATGGCTTCTTTTGTTGGCAATCCCTCTAATACTATTACGTTTGCAAGCATCTTAAGCAAAGCTTCTTTTGGCAATCCCTCTAATACTATTACGTTTGCAAGCATCTTAAGCAATCCCTCTAATACTGTTACATTTGCAAGCATCTTAAGCAAAGCCCTTTAATCTTTCATGCACCACCTTAAAGAAAAGGAGCCTAGATCGGCGGATGCCCTTATGGAAGCATGGACAACAACATCTAAAGTGCAAGAGCTCTACAAGAAGCTCACAATACAAAGAAAGCGATAGACCTTGCACACAAGAACATGCTAGAGGTGAAAGCAACAATAGCCATTGGGATATGGAGAGCTTTTAGCCTTATTGAAGAGGAAAAGGAGGCTCCTGTAAGATTCCTCCTCAGCCTGAATAATGAATAAGCTTTTACCTCAATCCCCTGTAATCATTCCCTATTTCAGAATGCAAAAAAAATATTTTTCCTTGTTTTTGCCTAGAGAGAAGAAAATTTCTAGAGAGAGGTAATTCAATATTGAGATATTTTTAGATATAAAAATTCTCCTAATATCAAAAATATATTTTCCTGAAACAGAAGTTCAAAATAAATTCTCCAGTGTGCATTAGGAATCAATGAAAAATGATATAAGGGACCTTAGCCTAAGGGTCTAGATTTTCAGAAATTTATGTATTATGGTCCAATTAAGAGGATTAATCCAAGTGTTGGGATGAGATAAATCTAAAGAATAAAAGAAAATACCCAAAAATGAGTAAATGCTCACATAAGATGAAGAGTTGACTGAGTACAAGGTTTATTAGTTAAAAATTAAGAGATATTACTAAA
Organism: Cibotium barometz; assembly: GCF_041138505.1. Classification (NCBI taxonomy): domain Eukaryota; kingdom Viridiplantae; phylum Streptophyta; class Polypodiopsida; order Cyatheales; family Cibotiaceae; genus Cibotium; species Cibotium barometz. The sequence continues at coordinate 7,154,738 of NC_141109.1, forward strand.
AAAATGAGATATTTTGGAGAAATGATGAATTTTTGACACCTTGGTAAGGAAGGGGAGACCTTTGAGGTAGGCGGTTCCTTCACATGTGTGGGAAGGTTTTTTAATTCAAAAAAATTGTGATATTTTTATCTCTCCTGGATCAAACTGGATCAAAATGGGAGCTAAACTAGTCCAAATCTTGTCCAAATTCAATCAAACTGAAGCTGAAAAATTCTAGAACCTAGTTGGAATCAGTTGGTGGCCTCCCTCACCTATAAATAGACCCTCATTCTTTTTTATTCTCATCTGTGAGCTATACCATGCCAGTCTTACATTAAAATAATCATATTTTCTATTATCCCTTAAAAATCCTCTACTTTTGGGAAGCTTGGAGCTTCTCTCTCTCTTCATGGAGATTTCTTCTCAACTTGCTAAACCAATTGATTGGTTGGGGGCTTCACTTATAGATAAAGAAGAAAGCTAAACCTTGAGGTAAGAAGGGATTTTATGGTTTTTGTTAATATTCTCAAATGATTTCACTTCGCAACCCCTCTCAAGCTTGAGAAGTTTCTAATTAATTGTTTTAAGTTCAAATCAAGCTTTCCCTAAGAATTTTAATGAGTAATTAAGAAAAACTTAATCTTTGTGTTTATTTAGAATGCTTTTTATGTATATCTCTCTCTCCCAAAAGAATAGTCATTCCTATGGCTAATTCTTTAGCAAAATAATGCTTCTCATTGATGAAATCTTATTTCAAAACCAAACTCTAAGCTTGTTAAGCTAGAGGATAAGAAAATAGTATTTTTATGCTTTTATGATAATAAAATAATGGTAAATTCTTTTAGATTATTATAAGTAGTTAAAAAAACTACTTTAATTGATTCTAAATGTGAAAGAGATAATCCTATCATTTTGGGAAAAGAGGAATAATAGAAATAGCTTAATCTAGTAGATTAATCATAATTAAGTTTATGATTATGGCTAAATTTATGATTTAATTTCATAATTTAGATTTAAGTTTAAGAATATATCTTCTATCATAATTGTATTGCAATGTCTTATTCTTTTTTAGAAAAATTAAAAATTATCAGTAATAGCAGTGAAGTTATGGTAAATTTTTTAGAAAATAATACATATCTTATATTTATGCATAGTGCTAAAAGAGGACTTCCTACCATATTCTAGGATTGGACATCCTATGCTAAAAGAATGATTTTCGGGAAACAAAATTTTAGTGTTTATGCATAAATAATTTAACTAAAGAAAAGAGAAATTTTTGGTAATTTTATTTTTATGCAAAAAGATCCATGTAATTAAATGGTAAAAGAGAAATTTTTGGTATATTAAAATAATGGATATTTTTAATTTAATTTTAGATAAATTTTTTTATGCATGAGAAATTTTTAAATGATAAAAGAAGAATTCCCATGACAATTGGAATTCAATCATTTAAATGGTAAAAAGGAAATTCTTGGCATATTTGAAATAATGGATATTTTTATTTAATTTAAAGAGAAATTTTAGATAAATTTATTTTATGCATGATAAATTTTTAAATGATAAAAGAGGAATTTCCATGACATTCAAAATTCAATCATTAAATGAAAAAAAGAAGAATTTTAAGCATATTCAAAAAATGGATATTTGTATTTAATTAAAAGAAGAATTTTTATGGTATTTAAGTAGAGAAAGGTTTGAATTAAATTTTGGTGACAAAAGAAGAATTTTCACCATAATTCCACCTAGAGAATTAGGGTTGATAAATTAAATTGTTAGAAAGAATATCTTTATATTTTATGTGGATAAATCACCAAATTGATATTTATCCAAAATTAGATTAAATGGAGAAAGAGTATTTTTATAAAAATATGATATTCTCATATAAAACCATTTCTTAACCTATTATGGTTAGGAAGGAATGAAATTCATAAAGTTGAATTTTCCTTACGGTTAGAAGTTCAGTAGATGTTTATCTGAAGAAAATCCTTGTAATCAAAGTTAGAAGTAAACCGAATAATTTTGGTTAGACCACGACTGTGAGAGGGATGGCCAGCAAACTACTTGCCCATCTCCCATCTCTCGATCTTGATCAAGCAAAAACCTCGTGAGACCAATTCCAGTTCTTAATACAAAGAATAGACTACCGTTGAATTAGCATAGTTTTTCCTTGACCGAAATCACCAAGAATCTAGTTGGAAATTCAGTCAAAGGATGGGTAGATTACCCTGATGAGAGATCAATGATTCTCACTATGAAAATATGGATTAAGGAAAAAGGGTTTTGTGGAACCAATCTCAAATCGGGAATTCTACTTGCATAGAACCTCTGTTTTCTTTTAAAGGATTGTTTTACGCCAGAATGCTAGAGGAAGCATCTGGTATGTGTTTAACTAAGGAGAGACTCGTTGTTGCAATAGCTGGCGGGGAGTCGTCGAGGGATGTCGCTCGCGGCGGCGGCAAAGCCTATAGAGGTCTTGACCAGCCTCGGTATGGTTAAAATGGTGTGCTTCCGGTACGATGGGCGAGGACCGACGAAGCAGTTCCTGAGTGTAGTGTTAGGACACCTAAGTAGGATTCTAGAGGGTTCTGACCAGGTGATGCTGCACGGGCTCGTGGTTGCTAGGACACCGATGCATATGTCAAGGAAGATTCGGATGAACTAAAAAGAATGACTTTTGTGAATTGAATTTTGATATTGGATCTCGTTGGTTGACCAGCTGGTCTCTTCAACATAGAGTCCGGATGATATAATTTCTAAAACAATGGACTCAATATTTTGGAGGATTATGATCAGTAATACTATGATTTTCATTGAAAGATTATTTTAAAGAGAGCCGAATCTATTATAATGGCCATTTAATATTGGGTGTGTACGTGGTATGCCTACCTTAAATTTCGCTTGAAGCGCCGGCGGGGGGCCTGGGAACTCTTTTCCTCGATACTCGGGCAAAACATTACCAAAAGTTTTATAAAGGAATCCCACCAATATAGTGGTTGGGAGGGTGGGGTTAGGCTAGATCGGGGGATTCCTGTGATACAAATAAGTTACGATTAGTTACATTAGTTAGATTAAGTCTTAGGAAGACCCTTGTTCTGTGGGAGGGAATCAGCGCGGCTGTGCCTCGTTAAAGGAGAAAAAAGCAGTGATTCTATGGACCAAGTGCAAGTCTCTTCTTTGATCTGACCATGTGACTTTCAGGTTTGGTCGGATCAATTTGGATAGTTAAGACTTTGACTCGTTAGATCAATTCTCCCATTAGATGATTTTCTTGGTGGAATTGCCCGTGCCTTCTGGGTGAGGGAAGTTTTTTCGGGTTCGGTTTTGGAGGAACCTCCAGGCTAGTCTCTTGTCCAGATATCCGTGTGGTGGGTGAGGCCCTGAGTATGGATCTCTACCCCGCGCGAGAGGCTGACGCTGCTTCTGCTGCCAGTGCCCTCCCTCAGAGTGGGCATCGCGGAGGGGCGGGGGTCTCACAGCTTGTATTAGAGCCAAGTTGAAAGCTAATAAGGAAAATTGAATTCTTATCAGAAATTTATAATAAAAACTCAAAAAGAGCACTTATGTATTATATTTTCATTCCTTAAGCTTCATTAATGAAGATTTTTAATCAAAGAATTGAGTTTTATAGATGGAAGTTCCACACTTATTCGGTATTCCCGATCTCACCCAGTCTCACAAGATATGACTGCTTTCGCCTTCGAGCATCTCATCTCTTCCGTTACAACTCGAATGAGCCGAGCCACACTTGCAAGGCATTTTGAGGATTTATATTTCCCAAACCTAGCAGAGAGACGGCAGCACAAGTGGTTTGCAGGGCAGTATGTCCACACCTCTTGCGACCAGCGCATGATGCTAAGGTAAAATATCTCGTTGGCCATGATTCTGATGAGGCTAAAAGTGATTCATGGTGTTATTTTATATCACCCTACGCCTCGAGATTTCAAACTTTCCTATCATATCTACAAACTTCTTAGCCGCTTTATTCCAAAGGAGAAGATAGTAGCTCCCTTGGGCAGTAAGGGAATGTTTGTATCAAGGCATGTCTGTGTTGCCGTCTTATGCATTTCCCGAGGGAGGTTTTGACTTTCTAGAGCGGAGATGCTCTATGTACATATTGCAACCTTTATATAAATAAAGAAATATTTTGTGGAAAAATTCCTTGTTGTATAAGTGATTGTTTATTATATGACGAATTGATGAAGCAAAATTTGCTACTCGGACATATGTCATAGATCTCCAATAAGATCGTTTATCTTGTTTAAGAAATTATTTTCTGGACCTCTTAAGTCTTAGGATCTCATTGACGAAATCAAAATAAAAATTTATTAATGTATCATTTTTGGTAGAATCATGAGGCAAGGGAACCGTGGGGCCGACAACCAAATCCTCTCACTGATGAGGAAGAGCTTGACCCCGACGTCGTTTGCTCGCAAGGCTCTTCATAGAACTCAGCCACACAGGACCCTTCAAAGGGGAAGGGGAGAACTCAGCCCACAGGACCCTTCAAAGGTGAAGGGGAGAACTTGGGTGAGGCTGGGTTGAAGCCATGGAGGAATATTTTGATGTCACCGGATACAACGAGGAGCAAAATGGCTCTCGCTAGGCTGAAAATTGTGGAAACAGCTAGGGTGGCATGGAGAAACCATTGCTGCGACACCAACCATCTAGATAGGAATACCCAATCCTAGAATGATCTCAAAGCCTATCTAAGGAAGAGATTTTGTCCCCCTGGATTTTTAGAAACCAAGATGAATGAATTCTTAGAGCTAAACCAAGGGAGCAAAACTATTGAAGAATATCACCCGGCATTTGCTCTTCTCCTCAAGTACTCATCATCACTGCTAGACGAAGAGCAACTCATGGGCCAGGTTCATTCCGGGAATGAACGAACCTTTAGACACCCTGGTCAAGAATGCCAAGCCAGTTTCCATGGCTGAAGCTGTAAGAATGACGAAGGACTTCGCCAAAGCCTTCATCGTTAAAGTCTTGCCAAAGCCAGCTCCCTCATCCTTCAAGAGATTCCAGACATCGGGAAGTTCTTCCAACCTTCCGCCTCCAAAGAGACACCAAGGTCCCAACCAGAATCTGGAGTCAGGAAGTTTCAGGAATGAAGGAAGACCTTTTCCTCAAAGCCCTTTCTCAGGAACTCCGGCTCTTTCAAGAATGCAGAGGGAAGAGCTTCGAAGTGAGAATAGGTGCTTCAGATGTCAGGGGTTTGGGCACCAGCTCAAGGATTGCCCATCTCCTTTTGTGGGCCAAGGAAGCCAGGGCTCTAGAATTCAGAGACAAACTCCGTATCAGTCCAATCACGGTCCCTCGCGCCAAAATCAAGGCAACCCCAGAAGAGTGCCAGCTCAGCCTGCAGCCTCCATGGAAAGCAGTCTCCAAACTCCCTCCCAGATTTGGGGTAACCAAAGAGAGAGAGTTCCACCTTAGACTGCACCAGCTAGAGCCGTCACTATAACTGAGGAAGTGGAGGAAGAAAAAGGACACCTCCAAACTCAAGCAGAGTACCAGGGTAAGCAATTCAAGCTTTTGATTGATTCAAGCAGTACTCATTCTTTTATTTCCCTAGGATGTCTACGTAAGTTAGTCCTAAATCAAAAATCAAGGAAACCTATGCAAGTGGAATTGGCCAGTGCAAAGATTCTTTTCACACACCTTGAGACAGACCTTATTCAATTTAGTCTAGATGGGAACGTAAGAGAGTGCCAGTTTAGAGTCCTACCCTTGGGAGTCTATGATGGAATCCTTGGAATGGATTGGCTCCATAAGAATTAGGCTAACATTCATTGTCACAATGGAACCATCTCTTTCCTTAACCTTCATAGGAATAAAGTTCAAGGAACTCGAATTTCTAGATCCCCAGTGCTGCAATTAGTCAAGGCTTCTAAATTGTTAAAAGGGCTCAGAAAGAGGCAAGCTATTTATGTCGTTAAGATGAATCTGGTAGATATAAAATGCAAGGCTAAAGAACCAGAGTGGTTAAGTGAATATGCAGATGTGTTCCCTAAAGAGCTGACTAAGATGCCTCCATCTTGCGAAGTAGATCATGAGATGATTGAGTTAACCCCCGGAGCTCAGCCAATAGCCCAGCGTGCATACAAAATGCCAGTCCCTAATGCCATAGAACTTAAGGAGAATTTAAGACAACTGTTAGAGCAGGGATTCTTCAGACCCAGTGTCTCACCTTGGGGTGCGCCCATTCTCTTTCAAAAGAAGAAAGATGGAATGTTAAGACTCTGCATTGACTACTACAGAGGATTGAATCAATTAACAATTAAAAATAAGTATCCTATACCTAGGATTGATGATCTTCTTGATCTAAGGAACCACAACCTCGTCCTTGTGTAGAGAGAGATTTGTTGAAAAATCGGCACACACCACGCGTAGGCCTCAAAGGCTATTGAAGGAGTCCATGCTTCCCTACCTCGTTAGAGATCCCATGAATCGTTGCAATACTGTAAAATTTTTGGAATAACAAAGCATATAAGTGGATTGCAAACACTAATGATGATGAATGGAGAGAGTCACTAGCATGGTAGAGATTGTACCTATGTTTGCAGTTTCCCAAAAGCGCAAGACAGAGGTGATCAATTTTGGAGCTCAAAACTAAGTGCAACGGGTCTGCCACACCAGGCGGTAGTCTTCATTTAGACAACACCAAATACATGTTATTACTGTTGATCAATAAATGAACTAATAAATATTCAAACATGTTAAGTTTACTTACTAGATCCCAAGAGGGTTGCCTCATCTTCTTTTAAACTCTCCAACCCTTGCCCTTTTCTCTCACCATGCGTGGTCACTTGCTCATCGCCCTGTGCGTGGGACTATTGCTCATCATCATGCTCATCATCCTTAGGCTGGCTATTCTTAGAACCCTCATCAATGTCATCCCTTTCCCACTCTGGCCATGACCTTTTTTTAGGCATTGGTGTCACAGTTGTGGACGATGGAGGCCCCTGGTTTGTTGATTTCTTACCCTTTTTCTTCTCAAGGGTTGATTACTGCTTGGTTCTAGGCTTCTTGCCCTTCTTGTCTACTGCATTCAACCAACATTGAAACTTTAAATTCCCCAAAAAAACAAGCTTCATAGTTCATACAAATGATCTACTGTACACAATGAAACGTACTCTGAAACTGCTCTGCCTCCTCTGGAGAAAACTCCCCTTTTGGGTAGTCTATCCACCATGGTCACAATATCCATGTGTCCTTTCCCAGAAGCTTGTCGATCCACTCTTCGGGGTACAACCCTATCTCCTCTGTCTCAGACTGCGCCCATGCGTCTGGAGGGTGCTTGAGAATATATACCTGATCACACACACTACTTCTCCATCACCTAATATAGAAACATTAAATAAATCTAAGAAACCATATAATAAGAATAACAACTTCTCCACCACGTAAGGTGAAAAAAATAAAAATAATAGTATCGTGCCATGCTACTACATACCTGTACAAGAGGCATCATGTTGTGCATGATAGTGTGGTTGCTGGTCCTAATCCAAGGTGGCATGCATTTTCCCTTTCCTTCTTATGAATGCCTTCTCAAAGTGAGTCTTCTCTAATATTTTAGGGCATCCGTGACACCTACCCGAGAGTCCACTGTGGCTCTCTCTCGTGCATGCTGGCTATAGTAGGTAAGCCCATCTCCAACTTCGTGCACAATTGTAGCATGTTCTTGGTTAATTGGAACCAATATATGTGACGATGGATCCACATGAAGAACGCTCTATTGGATGGCAAAATATGGCATCGCTCATAGCGAACTTGCCACCAGCCAATATGTTAAGGAGCTTACATTTCTTGCATTGTGAAAGAGTATTATGTTTCTACCTACATAACAATAAATAAATTAATGCATCAAGAGAGTTAGAGATCTTACTGTCCATTTGGAATATGTGCTCGAGCAATCTCTGCTAGCTTAGGATTAGTGAATTAGCTAGCCTTTTCACCACCCCAACCTTGGTACAAGATCACTTTTTTTTTTAAAACTCTCTTCTACACTCGAGGTTGGCAATTTGTGCCAGCTCATGTCTCCTCTTAGTAGTAGTGCCTCCATCTCCTTCAGGGCATCTTTGTAGTTCTTGTTGAATATTTCTATATTCAAAAGATATTCTCTACTCCCTTGCTCAGGCAAGCCACTGATCTTGGCTTGGTACGTGGTATTGAATTCTCACTGCAATGCTTTTATGTTTAAGAAACATATTTCAAAACCAAAACATGGCTTTATTGTGGTTTGAGAACGAGGCACGCACATACCTTGAAAACTAATTTTGTGAGAGGAGTGCCATGGGAAGCTTTATCCACTTTGATCTGTTAGTTCCCCAATGAGTAATAACTTTCTTGGCCCATGCACGATCACAACATCATTGAACTTTGACAACAAGGATTGTGGATCGGCAACACGCTGCATCATAAATATATCATGTGGACTCGCGGCACATGAATGGTAGTGACCTTGGAAATTTTGCATGCATCTAAAACAAGGTAAATAATGACATACAATGTTTTTTCATTTGATAAACAAAAAAACAATGTTCAATCCACTTACTTGCTGACCATGGGTAGCACCAATAAGAACTCTACCTCCTCCTCCTCAAGGAATCGGACCACTTTTCAATTCACCTTGGAAATATTCTCTCTTTCAACTCGATTGGTTTTTTCCCATTCTTGCCAAGATTTCAGTCAATGGTTGCCATCCTAGACAACAAACATATTCCCAACCATGTGTTGCCATCCTTTTGTCTCCTCTAGTATCGTGTCAAACTCAAACAATGATAGGTCGTGAGACCGACAACACTTTGACGGTCGAATGAAAAGGACTCTTTGCCAGGGAATCCCTTAGAGACAATGAATGCTGCCATTGTTGATTGGTATGTGATATTCTCCTCCATGCTTTGACTAACCCCTTAATGGAATCCTCGTTCTCATACGGATTATTGGGTTTGCAAGGAGGCAACAAAGTAGCACTCTAGGAAGGCGGTTATGATTATTGAAGTGGTCCTCCACCCAATTCGTGGAGATGTGTCTATCAACCACTTAGCCGAAACTCTTTTTTACGGACTTCTCTTCTTCAACAATCGTGGCGGCACTACTTTTGGCCATACAATTGTCTATGGGCATTGAAGAACTAGCCCCCATAGTCAATTGTAATTTGAGAGTTGTTCATTACCTTACTTGATGTGACCACTTGTGATATGCCCATGTCTTGCGATACCGCGATCTCATCTTGATTTCTGATGGACCCCTTCAGGTGTCCTAGAACTTCACTTAGGGACCGCTTCGTCGGCCCTCGCCCATCATACCAGAAGCGCACTATTTTTAACCATATCAAGGCTGGTCAAGACCTTGGCAGGCTTTGCCATGTGAGAGACATCCGTTGATGACTCCCCGCCAGCTGCTGTGCAATGTTAACTCTCTTTAGTTTAACAATAAGCCAAATTCTTCCTCCAGCATTCTGGCGTAAGTTAGTCCTTTACAAAAATGGAGTTTCTATGCAAGTAAGAATTTCCCTCATTGAGTTGATTTCACAAGACCTTCTTTCCCAAAACCTAGACTTTCTTAATGAAAATCACGAATCTCGTATCTCGATGATCCATCTATCAATTACAAATGAATTTCTAACTATTTCTAGATTGTTTTGGTCTTAGGGAAGACTTCTCTAAGTTAGCCGGTTATCCATTCTTTGTACTAAAGAAATGGAAATGGTCACAAGACTTGGCTAAGTTTCTAATTCAAGAGATGGGCAAGCATCTTATTGACCCACCTTTCTCACGCGATCGTGGTCTAACACCCTGAATTACTTGGATTTAATCCTAGATTTATTTCTGAAAGATTTTTCTCCTATTTATTTGATAAGATAATTGTGATTTTCAATCGTAAGGGTAAAAATCCAAAATTATGAAAATTCATTCTTTCTTGGACATAATAGAACTATGAATGATTCTATTCATGAATAATGGAATTTAATAAGGATGATTCTTTTTCCAATTGATAAAATATGCTTACATCATTTTATTCTCATAGAAATATTCTGAAGGATTTCCATTAGGATTGTGGGGTTTACGTCTCTCTCCGTGTTTTGACGAATCAGTGTAAGGTCTCCTAGACTAAGGTCCTCTCTGAGATTAATTTTGTATTGAAGAAGAGAGAGGGTTAGTGTAGATAAAAACAATGTTAGTATTTAAGGAGGCGCCCGAGGAGAACCTATCTTCGAGGCGCATTCGCCGATGAAGTGTCATAATTCATCAATCTGTTTCGTCCTCTAAGATCTTTCTTGGAGGGCAAGCTGGAATTCCAAATCCTTTATTCTTGAGTCTTTGTTGGTGTGAGGAGTGTGGAGATGGCGGCTTCCTGCACATCTTGAGCAGCAACCAGTTTTGCATCTCTTCTATCTGCTTCCTCTACGGCAATCCTAGAAGTTGTGGCTTGAATAGTAGCTTCTTCAGATATTCTTTGCCGCTTCTCTGCTAAGATTTGGCTTGTAGTTAGTTGTTGGTGTACGTGCTCAAGTACTTGTTGATGACTAACAAACATTTGATCTATCTCTTTGAACTTTGCATTGATTACCTCATTTGGGGCCTGGGGCCTTCAGTTTCTCAGCATGTGCTTTGTTCATCTGCTCTCTTTTTGTCTGTAGGCTTACCACTCTATTTTTTGCCTCAGTAATTGCTTCAGTGAGTGTTTTGATTTTTCATGTATACCCATCTTCTTTTGCTTGGAATGTGGCTTGTGCTTCCTCTAGTTGTTTTCCATATTGTTCTTCCTTCTCCTTGGTATACGCCACTTCCTTTTGCAATTGGGACCTTGGCCTGCTCTAAACTTGCCTTCACACCTCGTTTTCTTTTGTGGTATGGACTATGGTTTTGCTGATGAATTTGTTATTACTTTCCAAAGTCTGCAGTCTAGACTCCTGTTCCTCGACTGCCTTTAAGCTTTTTAGGATGACTTCCTTGTGAGTGGCATCCAGCCACTCACTGTTGCTCCTTAAGTGCTTTCACTTGGTCCGTAGACTCCTGGACCTGTTTCCAGAGAGCATAGCATTCCTTTCATGCAGCAAGTGAGTGGAGATCTCCATTCTTTTTGCTCTTGGGTCCACAAATCAGCACTTGTAGAGGCCGAGCCTTTTGTTTGGTGCACTAGCACTGTATCAAGGCCATCCATGGTTTCTTCAAGAAAGCGACGAGTGTCAAGATTGTGCAAGAACAAACCTTCTTCAATTGTGCCCTCATCTTCCAATCACCTTCTATTACTTGGACTCGTAGTCTCATCGGGTCTCTTCCTCGTCTCAACGTCTTAAGCTTCTTGAAACTCTGGGTATGCTAAGGTGGCCTCTTCATTCTTTCGCCTTCATCCTTTTGTGGCACTTGTTCTCCTGGAGCTTGTGTTGCACCAACTTTCATTGAGATGGGCTGATCAGAGATTATGGAGTCGTGGAGTGGTAAAAGGTTTGCGAATACCATTTGAGAAGGGTTGAAAGGTGGCATTTGTTGTGCTAACTCTGGGATTGCTTGTGCTATCATGCTGATATTTTCTTTATCTTTGGTCTCTTGTTCTTCCAGGACCTGTTTGAAAGAAGCAATATCCTGTGCCACCTCTTCTTCCATTCATTGCATTTCATATTCTAATTATTGTAAGCTACCACACATCTTTTTACCTTTCTTTGATTTCTTTCCTCCTTTTAGTTCCTGAATGAGTTTCTTTGTCTCTTTTAAGACCGCATGTCCCTGCTGCATCAAGAGTTCCAATATTCCTTCAATATGGGATACCCCTACTTTACCTTGTACACAGTTGTTGGAGCTGGATAGCGGGAACCATTGTTGTACTTTAGAGTCTGTGGAATATGTTGTTGCAACTGCATAAGTTCTGAGTGAGAACTTTTGATTTTCCCTCCATGCAGTAGTGGAGGGGGACTTGGTCCTGTCTATGCGTATTGTCTATGCGTATTACACTCTTTTGTTTCTCTAGAAGTACATACGGAGTTGGGTTTTGGATTTGTTTTTGGTACCCATACCGTTTTGTTTCCTTAATAATAGCCCTGTGCCGTTAGGAAGTCCCTTTAGACCCACCGATGTTGAATGCCGAATTGTGTGGCTTGCCTAGAATATAGCTTCATATTCTTGTCTTGTTTTCCTTATCTCTTTCTTGTAGCATGTTCGTTTTGCTTTGTTACCCATGAGGCTTTGTCTGTCTCATAGTATCCTTGTTCTTGAAGCTGGGCCTTGGGAACCCACTGTTTTTTGTTTGGATACTTTTGCTTCTTTTGCTTTGGTTCTCTTAAAGAGGGAAGACCTTTTGATGTGGATGCTTGTTCTGTTAGGACTTTTGTTTTTCGTGGCATTGGATATTCCATCTTGCATAAAGTCACTACCTATTTCCCTTTATTCAATAGACCTCGTATCAATGAGTGTGATGCTTGTCGTGTGGCTCTCCTTTACAGAGACCCTTACACTAAGTCGTGCAGATTCAATATCCAAGTCATCCTTGTCTCAAGAAAGGTGAGTGGAGCCATGTTGACATGTAACGTTCTCCCTTGGAGTCTTTGTTTGGGTTGGGCTTCCCTCGCCCTTTCATTTCTACCCCTTCGAGAGTTCAATTCAGATTGACCCTTGAGGGGTGATTTTGGACACTCTAAAAGGCCTTAATCCTCTGTATTTTAGTTTCTTTTTCTTGGTGCTTCCCACACCATACATGAGGATGAGGTCCCCCGTTTCCAATTCTTTATATTTCAAGTTATGGTCAAACCAGTGTTTTCTTTGTAGTTTCTTGACTATAATCCCATGTGAGGCAATGAGCCAAGTTTCATCGTGTTTTCCAAGTCAACCAACCTTTCAGCTAATGCATTTTCAGTGAGCCTTTCTCATACGGCAATTCGTAGGCTGGGCACTAAATATTCCATAGTCATTATCGCATCAATGCCATAAGCTAGACGAAAGGGAGTGTATCTCATAGCTACCTTATATGATGTGCGATAGGACCATAGTGTTGCAGTCAGCTTGTGTTCCTAATCTGTGTGACTAGATTCCAAGGTTTTAGTCAAGATAGCATATAATATCTTGTTTGTGCTCTTGCTTAGACATTTTCTGTGGGTAATAAGGTGATGATTTGTGGTGTACTACAAGGAATCATGTAAGTAATTGTTCAGTCACCTCATTAATGAAATGTGAACCGCGGTCACTGACTTATTCAAGTGGGCAACCAAATCTGGAAATGATATGTTCATATAAGAACTTGGCCGTAGTCCAAGCATTAGCTCTTTTAGAGGCTCTCGTCTCTGCCCACTTAGTGAAATAATTTGTAGCCATGATCACATAATGAGCTTGTGAGATGGATGTACTGCTGGACTAATGGGTCCAAGAAAATTAATACCCCATTTCTCAAAGGGTTGTCTCACAATTAGACATCATATCCTTTTATTGTGGAATAGAAAATCATTGACATTCCTTGCATCTCTGTACAAATTCTATGGCATCCTCGAATAATGTAGGTCACCACAGTCGTGCTTGAAGTACTTTGTTGTGAGCCATAACTTCTCCCGCAAAATGTCCTCTGGCTATTCTTGCGTGTGCTTCTTCGAAGATTGTGACAAAATCATCTTCTCGCACACATCTCCTAAGGATATCATCCTTGCCTATCATTTATAATTCTCCCATAATCAATTGATAAGGTGCGGCCAGCTTAATAAGCCGATGCATCTTATCTTTGTTCAAGGGTTGATCTTGTGGGAACCCATATTTTCGCACTCCACTCAGGCACCATGTCAAGTTTGAATAGACAAGCACTTGGAAGGTTATCATCAATGCACGTTGACGGTTCTCCATTAGGAATTCTAGACATATGGTCCACCAAAACATGTTGTGTTCCTTTTCTCACTGTGACTCCGTGAAGTCAAATTCCAGGAGTAGAAGCAAACATCGTGTGATTCTTCCTGTGGTGCAAGGCTTCTTCACCCGATATAATAGGGCCTGATGGTCCATAAAGAATACAAATTTGTTGGCCAGTAGGTAATGTCTATATTTCTTTATAACATAAACCATGGCCATTCCTTCACACTCCGTGGTGGTGTAGCTTATCTCTGTATCATTTTGTTGATGACTAGCAAAGCAAACTCAGTAATCCAATTTGAATTCCCCAGGTTGTGCCAATACACATCCTATAGCGAAGTTTGATGCATCAATGTACACGTGGAATACAAGAGCCCAGTTGGGTGGTCTCAGGATTGGTGCACGAGCCAATGCATTCTTCAACTTATCATAGGCCTCTTGGCACTCCTCAGTCCATTCAAAGACAATGAGTAGTTTATACAATGGCCTGGTAATTTCAGCATAGAATATGATGAAGCATCAATAATACCCAATGTGGCCCATAAACCGTTGTTCACCTTTGTAGTTTGTTGGTGGAGGTAATTCCAAGATCTATTTTACCTTACTCTCATAAGTGGAAATGCCATTTTTAGACACAATGTGCTCTAAGATTACACCGTGTTTGACCAGAATTGACACTTTAAAGGGTTTAGGGATATATAATATAATCGATATCTTTCAAATACCTGTGATTGTGCACATAGATTGTCAATGAATACCTCCAGCCACTTTTGCAAGTAGTCCTTGAAGGCTGTGCACATCAGCCACCATTGGAAAGTTGCTGGGGCATTGGTGAGGCCAAAAGGCATAACCTTATAAGTAAATGTCTCTCACATTGTATTGAAGGCCATCTTGTGCTAGTCTTCTGTTGCTATGGACACCTGATTATAGCATGAAAACCCGTCTAAGAAGCTGTAGGCTTCTCCACCTGCTACTCGTTCTAATACATGTTCTGTATATGGTAGTGGTCTATGGGTAGCGGTCCTGTGTCAATGGTATCTTCTTCAGATCCAACTTGAATTATGACCATGGTATCCCCCTTGCCCAAATTTTTCACTTTTCTTCTTCTCCCAGTCTTAGAGGTTGTAACACCTCCTGAATTTTTCCCTTTGTCCACTTTTTTTTCTTGCACTTGTGTCAAGACATTAAGTGACATGATATTCCTAGGTTGCACACCTATAGTCTTGATAGCGGCATGGTTAGAAGTAGAGGTGGAACTGCTAGTGCGATATGGGCAGTCTTTGATCAAATGATCAACACCACACTTCACACATGAAAGTGTAGGCATCATGTTGGTCTGTGTGTTGTGACTGGTTGAGCTTGACCAGCATTAGCCACATTCTTAAGAGGACACTCCGCTACTCGATGAGGTCTATTACAATGAAAACATTGTATGGGTCCCCTTATGATAGTTGAGTTTATGTCTTTCCCTTTCCATTGTACGGTGGTTTGAAACACTGGTATTGGCATGCTATTCTAGAAGACATAATACTCTGGTGTGATCTCCATGGGCTCCTCATAGTAGTCATTATTGACTTCTACCTCGTGCATGATTTCTACCTTATCTAAGGGCTCCTCAATCAACAATTGTTTGATTTTGGCATGTGGTGGCTGTGGGGGTAGAACAGGTGGTGACAGAGGTGACATGTCATGCATTCGGAACATCCCTCCAAGCAGGTAGGTATTTGGCTACCTTGTAGCCACATTGGTTTGTACTGGTGGTATTAGCAAGGCTAGCGGCACTCCAGGTGCTGGCAGTTGTGCTAAGGGCTAAACCCTCAAATATCTTCACATGGCAGTGTCATGGTTTCCTAATCTCTGACAGTGAGCACAATAGAGTAATTGCCTTGGTCTTAAGTGAGGGCATTTGGTGCTTGTAAGATTCTGTCTGCAAATTGAGCACCAAATTAGTTCTCTTCGGGGGGGGGGGGGTAGAGATGAGCATTTCCTGATACTTCTCTCCCATCCCTAACTTTTAATTTCTTCAAGATGGCATTACTGAGTTCTTCCACTGTCATGTTGCCAACTTGCTTATTCTTGGTTCATGTGTCCTGTGATGACTGGAGACTCGCAATGTTGCCGGACTACTGAAGCTACCTTGGTGTCTTCTGGCTGTGGAAACTCAAGCATATTGTCCTCATATTCAATTTCCAGCTTCAAGCAAGTATCTACATTAGCTAGTCGGGCTAACACTAGATAATAATGCATCTTATGATCTCGGACTTCTCTTTGGAAGCAAGGTAGTAACTGATCATCAGTTAGCCTCTTCCTCAAATTGCATCTTGAATTCAAGTGCTTGAGCCGAGAAACATAATCCTGCATGGACTCTCTTTTTTTTTTTGCTTATATTGTGGAGCTGAGCCACATGACTTCATCTATCACCACTTTAAGAAAAGCTTGGTATGAACACATTTTTAAGTCAAGTGAAATTGACTTTATCCTCAGGTTTTAGTGTTTGATACCATTGGTGAGCCTTCCCTTTTAGGGTCAGGGAAAAAAGCATGTATCATGGTTACGTCGCTCACTAGCCCACATGTTTCATAGGTAGACTCAAACATCTCTACTTGCTGGATTGGGTCCCTATCTCCTGAGAATTTTTGCAAAAGATTTCAAATAATATTGGGATGGTCTGGATTCCAGGCAATGCCTAGCTACCTAATCATACCTCGGCCCATTTCCTCGGCCATGTTCAATAGATGTGCCCCTTGTGACTACATTGAAGTCTGTGTTAGGATCTACAATTGGCCTTTGAGGATCTACAATTGGCCTCTGAGGAGTTATCCCCCCTCTACCTAGACCATGTCCTCTTCCTGGATAAGTTCTTCTATTTAGTTTAGGTCTATGGCTAGGTCTGGGTAGCTCCTAATTTCATGGCTCATTGTTAGTGGCCTCAGCTTGCCTTTGTTCGATCAGGATTTCCATGCTCTGCAAGAACGTGGGATCATTGATCATTTCTTGTATATCCTCTCTTATATAGAGACGATCCTCACCACCCGCCGCAGGTGCCCTAGGTAGGTTGCCCTTCTCTTGTGTCTCACAGCTCTCGTCAGCCCTTGGTTCCTCATTGATGGGTTCTAGAGTTGGTATCACTCCGTATGTTATTCCCATCCACATGCTATCAATGGCGTTTCTAGATGTGTATAGTTCCTTGTTGCCACATGGTCAAAATGGATTCACTTCCTCCATTTCCTGTTGTTCTGCCCTTGTTCTTCACGTATTGATCTCTTGTTTTCTTAAGCTCAATAGCCGCAATTGTCACTCTGCCTCAGCCCTCTTCAAGTCTATTTCTATTTCCTCTGATGTGGGGAAGAAGACGACCTGTCTTGGTGGCGATTTCCTTATCCCTTCCAACCCTGGGGGTCATCCCATTGATCCTTATCGTGTTAGTATACCTAGGGCCAGAAGGCTAGGTTGTTAATTCTACTCTTAGATCGTGTCCTGCGCTTGTTGAAGGGCCCATGCGCTTGGCAGATTGCGCTTCATCTTCCGTACCGTGTTGGAGACCAAAAAAATCCCCTAGCCATATCAAAGATTCCACTGGATCTCACAGGAAAAGAGGGTTTTTATTCCTCTCCAAGGCTAGAGAACCTTAGCCCTCCTTCCATGGATTCTTCGCTACTTGTTTCTATGGTGGTCAGATTCCTCCAAGCCGAAATACTCAATTGAGTGCTTGTCGGGTGGCCTGAACCAACACTCCTTTGGTCAGATTCCTCCAAGCCGAAATACTCAATTGAGTGCTTGTCGGGTGGCCTGAACCAACACTCCTTTGGTAGGAAGAACCTAGGTGATTTGATGCATTGTCGTCGGGGTTAAGGTCGTCTCCAATGAGTTTACCGGACCTCAAGTGCATAAGAATGCATTTCGATAGGTGAAATCACTACTCCGACTGTTTCACCTATTTTTCTGCGAAACTGTCTTTTCTGGCCCGTGAAATAGCAGATATCCATGAAACCACAGAGAATGCCTCACGTCATGAAGTAGCAGGCACCAGTTCATGCCATGAAATAGAATGTTGTTCATGTTGTGAAATTTTTTCACGCTGCGGAATCCGATGTTTCACATTTCAAATTTTCAGCTCAGAATTAGTTCAATTTGAGTTGGATAGACTCCAATGGTGTAATTGGGATTCTTCTCTTACCGCTAGTCCGATAACCCTTAGTTCGTCAACTGGTAGTCCGAATAAGCGTAACTCATGAACTGCTAACACGTGAAGCGCTAAGGTGTGAAGGGGTAACTCGTGAAGTATTAACCCGTGAAATAGCAGGTTATGGTTCACGCCGTGAAGTATCAAATGATTCATGTCGTGAGAAACAAAGCGTGGTTCACGTTGTGAAATTCTTCACTGCTACTATTTCACGTGATAAGATATTTCAGTTTTGCTATGTCAAATGTGTTAGGATAAGATGACCTAATTTTAGTAAGGTAATCCCAAGATTCTCGGTGTTGATTGTGGAAGGTATTTTATGTCGTGAAGTAGTAGGCTATGTTTCATGTCGTGAAACGTTTCCTATACTTTCATGTGTTAATAGCCGCATCGATAGAATGATGGTTGGAGGGTGATTTCCCTATCCAAATGATCCCGAATGGTTGTGCCAAGGATGAGGAATGCAAGACAAGTCATAAACACAACCGATGTCTCTTTGTTTTTGTAGTTTTTGTGATTTTTTGTGAGAAGAAGAACAAAACGAGTCACCTCTTGCTAGCTCTCACATTGTAGGAATTGGTGATGAAAAATAACAAAATTAAATATAAAATTGAGTGTAGCTTTCCTCCTAAGTACTCACCCACACTTCCAATACATGATTTTTTATAATTTTTTCTCTACCACTCAAACCTTATCTACATAATTTCTTCACATTGCACCTTCCAAATGCAAACGCAATGTTGAATCTTGCATAGTGGGAAAGCTGAAGCTCTAAGAGGATGGAAGAAACAAAGGTGTTTCCCTGGAAGCGGCGCCAAAAATGTTATGGGTGGCTACCACAACTCCCAAGAGGGAGCTCCACACAACCGCAAACGAGAGAAGAAATAGACACAATAATCGTTGTTCGTACTTACCACCAATGCTTCGAGCTCACATCCTCTTGAGGCTCCCCAAGCTTTCTTTGGAAGCTCCACTCCTCCGATCTCCATCTTCACAATGCTGTCACCGTGGAATTGCTCGCACCACAATGCAAGGCAATCGACCTCTCACTCTCTCAGACACATGCATGAAAGAGGAACATGCACTAGAGTTCACTCACTCTCTCACTCTCTCTCTCTCTCTCTCTCTCTCTCAAGACAAAGATAAGAGCTCTCACATCACAAAGGGGGATTGTGTCATTTCATTATGAGAATTTGCCTTTTATACAACTGGCTCTTATTCACACTTGGGTGCCCAAAAATTACTAACTAAGGCCTTGGGTGGCCAGTATCTCAATATAGCTTTTATAGTGCCTTTACATGACACTTATTAATGTCCTCAATTGGAGGAGCATCTTTGTTAATCCAAAATGGGATTAACATTGTCTTAATATGGTGCACGTGCGGAAACTTATTTTGCATGCAGCTATACATAGAAAAAAATTATATGGAATCACCACAATGCGATAGGGCTATCTCCGTGCATGTAAAAATGGCCTATTCGCATTGTGGTGATTCTATATTAGTACATAAAAACAATTCATTCAAAATATTTATTGTAATACCACTACCACGTGTCTCACGTACGCACATGTCATCATTTAACCGCATCTCTCACGTGCAAATTTATTGTTGTTATGACTCAATACTACTATCTATCATGCAGTCGTACAACTCTATTTTTGTGTAGGTTGGTTTATTTATACCCAATGTTTGGCAATGCGTACACTTTTTCTTCGCTCGCTCATTTCACTCCCCTCTCTCAGTTTGCACCTTTCCTTCGTCATGATGATTCTTGCTATCAAAGCTTCGCTCCCTCTCTCGCTCTCTCGGTAAGGTAAGGCATGCACCCTAATGTATTCAAAATGTTATGTTTTTTGTTCATTTCATAATATTCATTCCTTTACAGCCTTTTAAATCACCACAATACGATTAGGGTTGTCTTCGTGCACGTTGAAATAGACTATCGTGTTGTGGTGATTATATGGCATAAAAACAGAATAAACATCTACAAGTTGAGGGAATGAATCTATAAAAATTCTTTCTTCTATGCACTCAACTATTATGTGCAATGTAAAGCTTGAATAGCTACTTTTAGCTTACCTTTGAAACTACACGGGGAAGGCTTTTTCTTAACTTTAGAAGTCCTTATTGTTGTTGCTGCTGAAACAAAAAAACACAAACAAATATTTAGTTAGAGAGAAAGAGAGCATATCAGAGTGAAACAGACATGCACAATATGTGAGAGAGAAACTTACACACACACCCACAGAAAATTAAACACCACCAACATGTTCCTTAGGGAGATGTTCAAACCTTACATAAACAGAGTAGAGACTACTAATCCACATAAAGAGAACTAGACAGATCTGTACCTAGAGGTCACAAAGACACTGAGGAAGAGCCCCCCTCATATAATATTGACAATCACCCTAAACCTCACAAATTGATGTAAGAAAATAGAAAATATTTGTACTCTTTCTAAGAAATTGAGATTCTTTTAGTATGCACACTTATTGAAATAGGTAAGATCTGCATCCGTTTTGGTAAAACTAATTGAAGCGTTTTTCCAATTTCAAAGATTGATCATCCTTGACATTAATGGTCTATTATTGAGAAGGCATTCAGTGTCTACTGCTCAAAATTACAAAGGTTATTATAGCTAGAGAGGAATTATGTTCACTTTGTTCTGCAGATCTTTACACAAAATTGCCTTCTCTCTTCTCTGCAACACTTTTCTTCCGTTGTGAAAGAAAAGATATTCTAGCGGGAGCTCATGTATACATTCATTTGTAATATTCTTCCTTAGTTGTAGTGGATTACATAGCTCCTATAGTGAAATGACTATTAGCAAGGTTGAGGCCTCATCTCATAAACTTCAATATTTATCATCTTGTTGTGCTCTAAACTTGCAGCTTCTTGATCCATTGAAACTAGTTCTCCTTTAATGTAATGAGACCGTTTATACCAAAATGACATGATGAATGTTTGTGTTACTATCGTATACTTAACATTTACTGTGTCTAATGCGATCTTACAATGGACTTCTGCATGTACTTTCTTGTCCCAGCTCTCATCAAGTAGTTTAGCCAAGAAACCAGGCTCTAAATTTCTACAAACAAACATTGTTTTTGTAATTTTTACTTGATAAACATTGAATAGCTCCACAAAAATAGTTATTGGCATGTACAAGACAATTTTCACTACCGGTGTGGGTATACTACCTCGCAGTGACTATTGCACATCTTTTTAAAGCTTGCTCTTAATAGATTCTATAATATAAGAATCAGGAATGGGCCAATCTATGTAGCTCCATTCTTCGTCGAGAGGCAACTTCTCCAAACACCCAATGGTGTTGGATAGAGTCGAGAGGCAACTTCTCCAAACACCCAATGGTGTTGTTTCTATCCAACAGAGAGTAGAAGTGGTCATAAAAAATACCTACCTTTGCAAGGCTTTTTGCACTTCTCTCCTCATATTGAAGTTGTGCCCAATGTGTGCATGCAACACATTCATGATCCCGATGATGCACTCAATTGGTTGCCACGTTTCATAGGAGGAGGAATACACATATGCACACACAAAATATTGAACACTTGAATGAGAGAATGCAAACATAAGAAAGAACAAGATTGCATTAAATCAAAGGTTAGTGGCTTAGGATTTAATGTGAATTAAAAAAAAAAGACGAGAGAAGAGGGAGCCAAGTTCTCAATGTATGATTGCTTAAGCATGCAAAAAGTCCTTGAGAATATAGATGATTTTTTCAGTATAGAAAGTGATAAGTTTAAGGACAATTCACACATTTTCTCAACTCATAACCTTGCTAATCCCTTAGCCTATTTCCACATTCTATTATTCTTTATCAACAAAGTATTATCCTAGGCACATTAGCATGCATACCTTTAACATCTATTGCAAAAGTGTAGCCCTCAGTAGTAAGTGTTGAGAACCTATCTTGAATCAATTTGACCGTTCAATTCAACTTAATTCAAATGGCATCTTTGACCTTGTTAATAGCCCAAAAGAATCATTTTGTGGTTGAATCCCAGGTACACATAGAGAAAGGTGGCCACCATCAGAATGGTAACCAGAATGGACAAATCATGCCCTTAATCACGATTAGTAGTGCCCCCCCAGTGACTATCAAAATGAGTTTACAAGTGTACATTAATAAAAGGCTGGCTGATTTCGAATTAACATAGCTTGACACAAGGATAAAAGGCAAGTAAAAACAGCCATGTCTAGTCTGCAACCACCTTAAGAACCGTGTACAGCACACATGCTCACTTCTTTATTTCAGAGAAGCTTTACTCATCTTTATATTCATAATCATAAATACCCCATTACAAGCTGGCCATAAGAGGGCCATCAACTCTCCTTGGCATCAGAGCCATGCCAACATCAGTATGGGTGTAACGATTGCGGGGACGTGCCGATGGCAGACAGCATACTGATCTCTTGGCATACCGATTACAAAGCACAGGCTCACTTCTAAAACACCATCTAAAATTGAACCTTGATATGATTACATGTGCAGTTTGAAGACCAATCTTGCAATTCTTTGCACTGCAAGAGAAGCATACAAGTGCATTAAAAAAACATATATAATGAATATTTCACCTATGATGACACACACAACCTGTTGGTGAGATATGGCCTTAAGTGCTTCAATCAAAATTTAGAAATACAGATCACCTAGAAGGCTCATATCAACCTAGCAAATGGATGCCTTCTCCACTTTTCTAAACCTGGCCAGGTTGCATGGCCTTCTTCAAGAATATGGAAGACAAAAAAGAAGCCCCACTTCATCCCTGAAGAATGCCAATGAAAGCACAAGTCCGAGATCGTCTAGAAAACCTGCATGAATTTTACCCTTAGGCAAATTGGATCCTTGAAAGCGAATGTGTCACGAGTCTCACAAAATAATAGAGGCATAGCTGAAAGACAGCTCTCATGCTGATGCCTGGTGGAATGGCAAACATGACAAACAATGGTGATTGGCATGCACACATGCTCCAACTGTGGTGGCTGTTTAGTAGCTATTGGCAATCCAGACTAAGGAGTATTTTTGTAGTAGAGAGGGATGGTCCTTGCAAGCAACACGATCTCGAGTTTGCCAAAGCTTTGAAGCCGAGCTCTTTCCTACGCATTCAAAACATTATCAGTGATTTAAGTGGTGTGAGCAAGCTAGTTCCCACTTCTGGCTCACCAATGTACCACTTGATTCAGCCAAGATTTTGCAAGCAGCAAATCCAAGCTCAGCAATGCTGTAACTTCTTCTCGTCTTCACAAGAGTCTCCCCTCCTTCCACTGTTTTTGGCTTGTCCCCTTCTGCAAGCCATCCAAAAGTTGAGCCCTTCATGAATAGATTGAGGAGGTTATCAAGAAGAAACAATGGACTTTAGAGCTCGAGAAGGACCCATGGGAGAAGCAGTGGCAGAGAGGCAACATTGGCGAAGAGCATAGTTAACCATAAGAGCAAACGAAAACATATCTTCATGAGCACCATAAGAACAAATGAAACCAAATCCAGTATCATTTTTGTATCCAAATTCTTCATCATGTACAGTTACACCCACATATCTTGGAAAACCACCCAGAGGGTATCGTAGACTCACTTTTTAGTTAAAACTTGCCTTGGGGAGCTACTCACTGTAACCACGAAGGTGGACAGGCTAAAACAAAGGTGGACTGCCAAGCTACCACGGCAGGCCAAAAACGTTCCAACTCCCATTCGTATTTAGCCTTAAATGTTATCTTACACACCATCGATGATGCATTACAAAATCACAAATATTTTCATGCCCCTTTGTTTACCTACAGATAGATATGCCTAGCAAGACCAACAAGGAAGTTAACAATCAAATTCTCAACATTATCAGTGAAAACTTGTGTAAAATATTACATGAAAGTGAGCTTTCCAATTGAAGAAACTGATTGTGAAGCAGGTGAGTCTGTGAGGTCAATCACTTCATGTTGAAGCCCTTTATCAGGCGTGGATGCAACTGAGCAGCCAATGGAAGGACAGCATGGCGAGAGTCCTTGAATTGAAGCCAACGGTCTGCCGTCTGGTGACTGATGCCATAGCGAACTCATCGAGATCTTATGAGACAGTCTTGTGCTGAGGCTATCCTCAAGCATGGCCTGAGACAAGCCAGGTATTGTGGAGGCAGCTGAAGTTTTCCAAGAGGGGGAGCGAGACCACAATGTTGACAACGGAGAGAAGCCCAATGAGCAACTCACCTTCTTAGCACTGTCATCATTTGGCTTGAAAGATGATTCCTCAGTGATCCTCATACTCTTAGCACCAGGTGAAGGGGAGGGAGACCACAAAGGAGAAAATTGAGAAACATCCAATACAACACTAATTTTCTCAGCATTTTCTTCACATCGATGAGAAGGTGACTTCTCAATCCTCCTCTTGGCTTTGTCTTCAGGGCATGTTGAAGATGTCCAACAAGGAGTCATCTCTTTCAGTGATTGTTTTGAGAAAAGCATGTCAGCATCCCACTGTCCTGTGAGCGTAGCCCCTTGCTGCGAGTCTGATGAAATAGGCTTTATCATAAGGGCATGATTATTATGAGACTCAGCATGAGCTTCCTTGATCTCCCATGAGAGTGGCGAGGCCAGGTATGGCGATGAAAAAAGCTCAGCATATGCTGCCTTGGCTTTCCAGGAGGAAGGTGAGGCCAAACATGGCAATGAAGAAGGCTTAGCATATGCTTCCTTACTTTTCCATGTGAAAGGTGAGGCTGAACATGGTGATGAAGAAGGCTCAGCATTAGTTTTCCATGAGAAAGGTGAGGCCATATATGTTGATGAAGAGGCAGCAACATCTATTGCAGGTAAGCAATGTCCCTCTGTTGTGAGTAACTGGCCTTCCTTTTTCTCTTTACCCAGTGGTGACATGGTGGTATTTCCACAGTCCTCCAAAGACAAACCAGGTGTTTTGGACAATATGCTGCCACAGTTATCTGAAAGCTCTTCTTCGCCTATTGATCCCTTTTTCCTCAACTTTGGCCGACCTCTCTTCTTCGCTTGACAGAGTAAAATATTCTTCTTCTTCAAAGGACTCACCTTCAGATCATCTTTGTCGTTTTCGCTGTGATTGGTTTTCCTTGAAGATCCCTGTTTCTTGGGATTGGGAGCATTATCCCGGCTTCGTCTCGTGTGGGAAACTGTGTTAGAAATCTCCATCAGAATCTTATGTGAATTGCATGCTTCCCAACTATATTTTCTGTCACTTTCTTGAGGACCCCCATCTTGCTTTGTTCCATCTTTCTTGTAGATATGAACTAGCTTGTCATTGCCCATAATGTTACCATCAGATTCTCCATCATTTTCATTTTCGCATTCACCAGAATCGGACAATTCTGAATGGGGTAAGTTATAGCATGGAAGGTCTTCAAGAGGTCCGACTTTGATCTGCATTTGAGGAGGAAGAGATGGGCAACCTTTGGTCAATGGTAGATGCTTTGTTGACAGAATATTCACTGTGAGATTCAGACTGCAAACAAACCCAAACATACATGCAAAAAATTTTATGAATTCAGAGGGCGTATTGAGTTTCAATGGAACACTCGGTTACACTATCTCATCTTGGGTTCTACTGCATTGTTAAGATACATAAGATCCACGATTCCAGATGATATTCCTACCTTTTCCACTCGGGTAGGTTGAGCATTGTGTACAGGAGTATAATTTTTCCACCAACTCCTCGCATAGACTTGAGTCCGGCGGCTGCATCACGGACTGCTATTGATTTGAGAGGATTTTGCCAAGCCCATTCAAACTGCAATGACAGGTATAAAATCATCATTACACTAACATGGACATGCACCCACAAAACAGAAAGCATATGGCACCATGAATACCTGCAGAGCATGTACTTGAGAAGGGAAACCATAAGTGCACAAAATCATTTCCCAAGGACGCTTCTTTTGAGTTGTCCTAGCCCCTGAGGTGATTTCTCCATTGTGTTGTCTGATGCGCCGCTTTGGATTAACTGTGAACCTGCAGTGCAACAAAACTTAACAGTAAACTTTTGTGAATGTGCATAGATACATACATTGCGTACATAAGTGTACAAGCATGCTGTACAATATATGTATATACATAATACAAGCATTAGACAACCATACATACATACATGGATGCATGCATACATAGATGCATATAAATGTTTAAATAGGATCATACCATAATTGTGTTAGAAAGCTAAAATACCACTAATAATTAAGTGCAAAGGGTTACAGATTATAATTAAGTGCAAAGGGTTACAGATTATAATTGTGTTAGAAAGCTAAAAGAACACTAATAATTAAGTGCAAAGGGTTACAGATTATAAAAAATTCTAACAACAGAGGATCTTTTGAAACTGCTATTTTGATTGCAGGAAAATGTTTCCTGTTTCTAAAGATTAATTAAAGGTCCTTTCGATTTGAAGTAAAATTGAAGGAAGGTAGCTTACCCGATGTAAGTGCGGCCCTTGAAGCGAGGGTTTTGGGAGCAGAGAAGATAGCAGGCGAAAAATGAAGGCTTACTAGGGTCGCCCATCATGAATCAGAATACAGAGAACTACCTACACCTTCGGCTTGAAAGTGAAGACCCTGAGGATGGAGCATACAAAATTGCCCATGACCGTTGGAAGCCCAAACGTGGGTTTATTTGGGTGTTTACACACCTAGACTCCAGAGCCCACCTTTGGGCGGGCGGACACACATAAGGCTGTAAAGTCCACTTTGTGTCACTTCATTAAGTCCACATTGTGTCGCCTGTTTCGTGCCATTTGCCCGCCCACCTTTGGGCGGGCGGACACACATAAGGCTGTAAAGTCCACTTTGTGTCACTTCATTAAGTCCACATTGTGTCGCCTGTTTCGTGCCATTTGCCAAGCTTGTAGTCTAGTTGGATAGAGTCTTAGAAATCATTTTCTTTTTCTAACTAGTGAAAAAAAAGATGACCTTCAAGCTCAACCCATTTTTATTGAAAAAATGCATAGGAGGTTAATCGTTTTTAGAACTACCGTGTTCGGACGGAAGCAGCAGCACAGGTAATGTGGAACACTTAGCGCCTACTTCCAAAAATGCGCAATGCTCACTCCTAATAGGGGTGCCTCACGAGGCCATCACCTACTTGCAACATATCCAATTTGGTCGAGAAGATACATGATTTCCTTCTCGTGTTCCGCCACCAGATTTTGTCGCTATTGCATTAATAATACCGGTGTTATGGGCCGGTTTGAGGGAACCGACGACTTCGTAGAAGACGAAAAAGAGCAGGGGGGGAATTTGGTCATGTAGATTTTTCATTTCGCCTAAATTCCATTCTCGGAGTTGTTGGGGGTACACATTCCTGCTTTCGGTATGGGCAATGTACATGAAATGGATGCTCAGCTTAATCATCCTATGCCAGAGCAAGATCGGAGGGGTGCCTTTGGGGAGTGCAATTTGAAGGCCTATCTTTTTTCCCTCCTCACATCACCTTTGTAGTAAAGAAATACAAAGGCTCCTATTTGCAGAAGCATAAGTCGTTCACAAAGGAGTATGGAATGCAAATACCACACCAGAGCCTCGTGAGATGCATTGCATTTACCTGTCAGTCCCCTTGGATAATGATATTTCCCTACTATAATGTGGTACGTTGGGATCCTTATTCAGGACCCTCCCCTTCAAACACGGGACCTTCAAGCATTTAATCACCTGGGGAGGATCCTGTTTTAGAGACTGCACAGATGGCTCGGCTGGATGCCTTTTTGGAGGGGCTACCTAATATTATTCATGTAGTAGTCGAGGCCATGGGATCTGCTCGTGCATGGGGAAGTATTCCTTGTGATCTCCATGCATACAATATTCCTTGTGATCTCCATGCATACAATATTGTGTTAGATTATACAAGGGAGCATGCATGTAGGGTGGGACTCATAGACTGGGGACTGCTAATTTTTGTAGGGGAGAAAAGAGAGTCTGTGACCTACTTGCAGCAGCAACCTCCAAGCGCAGATGATGTAGCGTGGGAGATCATGAAAAATGAAGCCAAATATAGGAATTGATTGCGCCCTTGGCAAGCCCCAAAACTATTAGATCCTGAAAATCAGGATGTTTTTTGTAAAGAGTTAGATATATATGCATCGGGTTGGTTAGTTATCCAATTAATAACCTTTTTTAAGGAGAGTTTGTGCACGCTAAAGGCAATCTAGAATTGCAAACTAGAGCATATTCACTTTTTTGTAATGCATTATATGTTTGTAAAGGAGAAGGTAGCTAGAAAAAACCTAGTTGAGTTTTTTGAGATGTTAAAAACGATTAATACTCAGTCTCAAACAACGTTTGGACCAGCCATTGAGCTGATGCTAGCATTTTATTGAGATATAGAATTTTTTGTAAAATATATTTGAAACAATCCAATGAGGATTGAGGTGTATATTTTCGCTACAATCAATATTTGACACAATTTGTTGAGATGTATACTTTTGCAATCAATCAATATTTAAAGTTTGTGAGGTTTTATGTCCTTGTTCGATTTTGCTGTAAGTGGATAAGTTTTTAAGTTTGTGAGATATTAAGTCCTTGTTATCCATTGTACTAGCAATTTCTTTGCCAACGAGTGAATAAGTTTTTAACTACAATCCCTTGAGTCCATGCCAGGGTCACCGTGATCGTTCATTGTTGCTTGATGTTAATTTCTTATTTTTTTCAGCAAAACTTTTACCTTTCTTTATAGTGATACTGACGTGGGTGCATACTTTGTGTTGACAGCCATGGCCGAACAAGATGGGGAAATACCACACTGAGAAAGACCAAGGGGATCAAGAAGATGATCTTGCAAGATAAGCATGCAACAAACAAACATGAAAAGCCTACGAATGCATTCAAGTCCTGGCCGCCAATCTGAACACCACATAGGCTGCTCCAGCTGTAGGAAGATCATCCCAATGGGCAAATCCTGCTAACATTCAGTGGAGGAAGGTCAATGAATGTTGAGGAAGGTCAACAAAGCAGTGACGAACCAAATGGTTCGTAATATATGGACTATCACAGCGATGGGGAGATGAAGAAAGAATGATGGAAAGTGGAGAAATGTTTGAATGATGATATAAGGGAAAATGCAGAAAAAATATATCTTCAAATCAAAGGTCATCCCTTACATCATGCAGACTGTCCTCTTTGGTATGCAAAGATGTTGTACATGCACTTTGTAGAAGGTACTCCCGTTGTAATAAAGTGCTAGTGGACTATGGCCTTGGGCATGGCCCACCAATGTGGAGGCCAAGGTATTGATAGACAAGCCTTGCTCATGCAAGCTTCCATGGTGACCATCACCCATGTATTGGACTCCATGTAAACGATGTCCCATGTTCCTGACTCCATGCTAACGAGTCATCTCCTTCCTCCCTTCTTTCATTGCTATCAGAGCTCATGCCTTTGATCCATTTCTAACATTTTCTTGATTTTTTTTCCTAGCATGGGAGAGTGATGGAGACCTTTGATTGAGTCTATCTTGGTAGATTTGATCAATTTTTGGTAGATCTTGGCCAAAAATTGGGCTCTACATCAATTTGGGACCAAATTTGAGCAAATTTGGGGTACTCGAGACCAAAAATTAGGAAACTTTTTGGGAGATTCTCTATGCTCATGTTGTTTCTCTTTCTCCCCTCTTTGCTTGATCTTGTAAGAGCTATGGTGGTCCAATCTTGAACTAAAAGCTTGTCATAACTTAGGGTTATGAGAGAGGAAGGCATGGGCTTCACTATGAGCTCCATATTCCTCCCATTTTCTATGCAATTCTACTAGTGAGGCTACCGTTGGTTGTGTCTTCTTCATGGTGTTGTGGGGCTTCAAGATTCCAAATATTGTCTACTATAAAGCTTGCCAATGATTCTCTATTGCGTAAGCTTTGCATACATGTCTTCAATGCTTCAATATTGCATTTTTCTTGACATTAGGGTTCTCATGAAAAATTAGGGTTTCTATCACATTTTTGGGAAAATTGCTTTGATAATCTTCTTCTCCATGCTTTGCTACACTCATACATATGATTTGTTAATGCTAAAGCATGAGATTGCATAAATTTTGGCCTCTTCTTAAAAATTAGGGCCTCTTGAAAAATTAGGGTTTGCATTGATACTTTTGGGGATCCAGCACATTAGACTGTTGCATATGGCTCTCCTCTACTCATCCATACCCTCATTGCACAATAATGGGAAATAAATTAGGGTTTCTTGACAAGAACGGGAATTTTGAGAAATCCATCAAAATTAGGGTTTCAATTGGGGGTTTCTTGTTTTCTAATGCATAATCACATTCCCATTGACTTCCTTGATCATGATTTGGATAGTTTTTAGCTTTGGGGAAGATCATGCATCAAGCTTTTGTTCATTGAGACCAAGTGCTCTTCATTTTTTGGGTTTCTTTCATGCATTCATGCATAGCAAGCTTATTGCATATATGCATTGAGCTATCTTGAAGAAGCCAATTGAAGACATCAACAAGAAATGGAGTTGGAGCTATGCAAGATAGATGTGGAAACCTATTGAGCCTCATCAGCAACACGAAACTCTTGTATTGGAATTGTCGATGGGCATGTAATTATAAGTGCCACACATGTAAGCAAGCTTGACAATCTTTCAATTGAAGCTTACACATCTCACACACATTGTTCCTACACATTCAATTGTAGAATCTAGATGTGTGTGAGAGTACTCTTGGCATTGGAGGAGAGGCCAAGAGGGAGTGTGTCATGAACTTTTCGTGCTATGAGTGCCATGGGAAAGTGGTACGAAAAGGGATCTAGGTACAAGGTGGTGAAGACATGGCCTCAACCCTTGCCTTGGATTCAAACTTGGTAAGGGAGTGAGAAGTGCTTGGGCAAGAGATCGGTAAGCATCAACACACTACATCGAATCGATCATCGCCAAGTGGCAATACTTCAATTGGCAAATGCAAGGATTGGCAATGGACATATGCATAGTTTTGCATTGAGAAATTGCAAAAATTGGGAAAATTCATGACAATGGTTGGATGCATTTACCATGGGCATTGGAGAGTCCATGCTGCTATGCTTTTAACTATTTGATTTGATGCTTGGATTCATTGAGATTTGGTACTAAATACAAAGGAGGTTATGCCAAAATTTTGACAATTTCTGTAGTCACACAAAACATCAATTCACTCCAGAACCATTGGGGCTGTTTTGAAGTGGTTTGCATAGCTTGAAAGTACTATCCAAGAGCTACATTTGGAGCACTCAAGTGCCTGATTTCGACACCGATTGCACTCCCAACTAGCAAGAGTCACCGTTCGTTAAGTCAAAAAACAACAATTCAATTTTGAAATTTGAGCATATGGGTGATTAGTATATGTCATAAGCTTCCCAACAAACCAAAAACCACTTGATTTGGAAGTCGTTTACTAGGTCAACCAACATACTTGACTTTGACCTAAAAGCCAAAAAACAGAGGATACCTAGCCTTTGATTGAAGTAAAGTGGTTCGGGGAGTGGGTAGTACTAGCCATTAGAAATCCAATCAAGATTCCGATCTATATTCAAGGTTTTAGGGTCAATTCTTCATTTTCAACAGCATAATAGAAACCCTAAAATATAGAATACTAAGGCATATTGAAATTCTATTGTATTGGCATAGTTGAGTAGTACTGATCTAGGGCTATCCATAGAAACAAAGATCTCTAATTTTTGACAACTTTTGAGCCTCCCACACCCACTTTGCCATTTTCAGCCATGGCGCCAAAGGGGTAGACCTTGAAAGGGAAAAGAGGCATCACTTGAAGAAATGGACGAGATGGCAAATATGGGGATTTTGCTTGCACATGAGGAAGGCACAGACATTGATGAAGGATTGGAGCATGGCTATGATGAGTTGGTCACCAATGCTCATGCGGATACAAGTGGGTATGCTAGCCCAAGTGTGTAAGTGACATTGGCAACAAATGCCTTGATGCTAGCCCAAGTGTCTAAGTGATACACAACAAATGCTTTGATGCTTCAATCAATGAACCAAAATCAAGCCCAACAAGCTGATGCATTTGGAAGCTTGGTTGAGAATATAAACAAGAACCAAGCCACTTTGATTGAAAGTATGAACTGTAATCACATGTCATTACTTGAAGCTTTCAAGGGGGACTCCATCCACAAGCAAAGAGCTCCAGTGGAAGAGTTACCTACAAAAGGCAATGCAAATGTGATGGATTGGGGAAAAGGCTTGAGTCCTTCATAACAACTAGGAGACTTCTTCAATCAACACAAGAACTTGGGTGGCAATGAACGTATGAAATTGGGTAATAAAGAAAATTTACCACCACAATCATTATCTTTTGGGAGTTTGCCTTCACACATTCTGTCTACATCATGCCAAAGATGCAAAAGGGAAGCATGTGGCTTTTGGCTTTACACATAAGGATGAGTCTTGGGGTCATGATGATCCATCCATGAGGCCACGCATGCATAATGTTTGAGAAGATGATGATGAGTTCAAAGGCATCAAGGATAAGGTTGTCTTTGTAAAATTCAAAGGAGAAGAATCAAGTAATGAGGAATATATATTATGAGATGAACCCAAGAAGTGATCGTTGCTAAGGTGTACTTTGCTTCACTTCATATGGAAGGGTATGCACACACTTGGTGATGACACTTGCATGATAATGGTTATGAGATCACTACATGGGGTGCTTTTAAGGATGCCATGCAAAATGCCTTTACTTCCAAGTTGAGAAATGACAAGTTGATTAGTGAATGGGACGACTTGGAGCAAGGGTTTGGTAAAGTCAAGGAATACATTCAAAAGTTCTTGAAGCTTATTCTTCATGTGGATGGTTCTAGTGAGAAGTTCAAGATGCTCAAATACATCAAGGGTCTCAAACCAACTATTGGGGTAGATGTAAGAGCACAAAGGCCTAATAACCTCCAAGAGCTATTATATATGCCAAGATCTATGAAGACAAATATGTATATAGAGGGCTGGAAAGAAGTGGAGGTAGGGCTGATTCGAATGCCCCAACTAAGAGATGCTTCTTCAACTCCCCCCACCAGTCCTAGATATCCAACCGTCTATGGTGGTGGTGTCAAGCTGAATTTCAGATCCTTTTAAAGATTCAAGTGGGGATGGAAAGCCACCAAGTGGTGGTACCAATTAAAGCAAGTTTATGAAGGAGGACGTATTAATGAGTTGAGGAGTAAAGGGCTTTGCTACAAATGTGGTGAAAAGTGTGGAACAAGGAGCATTTCAAAACTTGTAAAGCCAAAAATATCACCATCAACATGGTCTTGGCTGAGGGTATTGAAGATTATCATGGAGATGACAACAAAGCTTATGGTGATTGCAATGAATGCTTGGAAAGTGATGATGCTCATGTGCTTGATGGGGAATTTCCTTTTGATCCCAATGCCACTTTGTAAGAGGCTTGGCAAGATTATGATAATGGAATGCCTATGTGTTCTTTTGGGGATGATGCAAGCATGAAGCCAACTTTGTGTACCTTGTTACATTATTCTTATGTGGGATGCAAGGGTGAAAGCACTTTGAGATTTAAGGCCAAAGTCAATGGAAGGGTGGCTCATGTTTTGGTGGATAGTGGAAGTACACATAGCTTTGTGAACAAGAAGTCATCGTGTGGTCTCAAATTACAACTTATACCTTTGGCAACTTTCCATGAAGTTCAATGGTACATGGGGATAAAATGGATTGCACAATGAAGTTAAAATGTAAGTTTTGAGCTCTCAAAGGAGTATACATGCAAAGATAATTTACTTGTTCTTGATATGGGACCCATTGACATGGTTCTTAGGTGTGATTTCTTCGTTCTTTCACTACTATGAATTTGAAGCAGACCTTTATGCAGTTTATGCATGGTGAATGGAGCATTACATTGATGAAGGTGAATGCATGAAAGCTTACTTTGATCAATTGCACCCAACTTAAGAGAGAGCTCAAGAACATGGATTATGTGTATGTATTACAGCTTTGCAAGATGAGAGCAATGATGCCATCAAGAAGGAAGTGCACAAGGGCATGCAAAAGTTGTTGGATGAATACAAGGATGTATTCAACATGCCTAAATGTTTACCACCGAAGAGGGAAATTGATCATGGGTTAGAGCTTGAGCTTAATGTTACACCCATCAACAAGCTGCCATATAGATTGTCCAAAGTGGAGAGAGATGAGGTGGTCAAACAAGTGTAAGAATTGACTGGGGACATGGGATGAGTGGAGCCAAGTCAATATCCTTTTGCATCTCTGGTGCTTCTTGTGAAGAAGAAGGAGGGAATCCTTAGAATGTGTGTGGATTATCATGATTTGAACAAGACTTCCATCAAGAATAGGTACCCTATACCTCGCATTGATGACCTTTTGGATGAGTTGAAGTGTGTCCATTTCTTCAAAAAGATTAACTTGAGGTCTAGCTACCACCAAAATAAGGATGAAGAGTGGGGATAAGTATAAGACGACATTTAGGACCGAGAGTTGTCTCTATAATTACTTGGTTATTCCATTTGGGTTATGCAATGCACCTGCCACTTGTCAAGCCTTGATGAATCACGTTCTTCAACCCTTTCTCTACAAGTTTGTATTGGTCTTCTTTGACAACATTTTCGTGTATAGCAAGGGTGAAGAAGAGCATTTGAAGAATGTGCACATGGTTTTTGATGCTTTGCATGCCAATCAGTTGTATGCCAAGGAAAGCAAGTGCAAATTTATGGCTAGTGAAGTGGAGTACCTTGGTCATATAGTTGGCAAAGATGGCATAAAAGTGGATCCCAAGAAGGTGGAGTGTGTGAAAAAGTGGCCTATTTCAACCAATACAACACAATTGAGGGGTTTCTTATGACTCTCTTCATTTTAGAGGAGATTAATTGAGAAGTATGCGCACATAGCCGCACCATTGAGACGGAAAAGCTCAAGAAGGGAACATTCTTTTGGGATGCAACTGTAAATAAGAATTGTGAAGAGCTCAAAAGAATGCTTGCATCGACCCCTATTTTGGTGTGTCCGGACTTTTCAAAGCCATTCACAATAAGGGCGGATGCATGGGGAAGAGGCATTGGGGCCGTATTGTATCAAGATCATGGGGTAATTGCATATGAGAGCCGCAAATTGGATGATAAGGAGATGGAATTTCATGTCTATGGATTAAGAGATGATTGTGATCTTACATGCAATCAAGAAATGGTACCATTATCTCTATGGGAGTCGTTTCTATGTAAGAAGTGATCATAGGGTGCTAAGTTCTTTCTATCACAACTGACTCTATCTCCAAAGCAAATAAGATGGTTGGATGTTTTACAAAACTATGGCTTTGAGATCACTTATATGAAGGGAAAAGATAATGTAGTGGCCGATGCTATTTCACAAATGTGGGCTTGTTCATTGAATGCAATCTTGGAGCTACACAAAGATCGGGTCATAGACATTAAAGAGAAATATCTCTTAGATGAAGAAGTGTCACAAGTGGTGCAGAAATTAAAGCAAGGCACCCATGAAGATTTGCCTCATTATGAGCTCAAGAATGATCTCTTGTACTATAAGGAAAAGATTTATCTTGTACCTAGCTTATCATACAAGTGCAAGGTGATGGAGGAAATGCATGCAACCCCGATGAACGGGTCATTTGGGTCTCTATAAAAACTTTGACAAGATAAGGAAGAGTTTCTTTTGGAAAGGGATGTGGAGAGATGTGCATGCATATGTCACAAGGTGTTTTTCGTGTCAATAAAAAAGGATCTAACACATAAGTCGGGAGGTTTGCTTTAGCCCTTACCTATTCTCGAGGAAAAGTGGACGTGTATATCCATGGATCTTATCATGGGACTTCCTCATAGAAGGAAGGGAACTTGAGACAACTTGTTTGTAGTGGTGGATCGATTGACAAAGATGGCACACTTTATTCCTACCAAGGTCACCCATTCGGCATCTATGGTTGCAAGGCTATATTCAAGCTACATAGAATGCCTCAACAACAAATTGTGAGTGATAGAGATGCTAAGTTTATGGGTTCGTTTTGGAGAATGCTATTTGAGCTCATGGATACTAAGTCAACTCCTAGCATCGCCTATCACCCAAAAATGGATAGGAAAACGGAGAGAGTCAATAAGAGGGTTGAGACATATTTGAGACACTTTTGCTATAATACTCAGCATGCTTGGGATGAGGGGTTACCTCTAGAAAAATTTTCTTACAATAGCACAAGTCATGTAAGCACTGTCATGTCACCTTTTTGAGGCTACTTATGGGTATAAAGTGAATGCGCTAATGATGATCAATAAGGAGGAGATTGCAAATCAAAATACAAAGGATGGGGTAGAAAGAATGCAAATCCTCATACAACAATGCAAGGATAATTTTAAGAATACTCAAAGGACTATGAAGCAATATGCCAATGCCCATAGGAGATCTATGGAATTCAATGTGGGAGATTGGGTGCTTTTATGTATACCAAGATCTAGATATGCATCTCTCAAGGGTAATACAAACACCAAATTGCGTCATAGGTACTATCGTGCATACAAGATTGAGAGAAGAGTTGGGCAAGTAGCTTACCAACCACACCTATACATGATGTGTTTCATGTCTCTCAGTTGAAGGCTTATGTGGGGACAATAGTGAAAGTATAAGATGAGCTGAATGAGGAAGGTATGATTGAATATATATCGAAAAAGGTGTTGGGCACTAGAGAGAAGGTGTTACACAACTGCTCTTTGGTGGAGTACCTTGTCAAATTGAGAGGTCTACCCAATGATGAAGCTTCATGGAAACCGGCCTCAATCTTGGAAAGTTATGAAGACATTATGGATGCATTTGGTGAATCAAATGAGGAGGCATAACAATGATTTTGTTTGCTAGAATAGCAGGCATGGGTTGCCGATGGAAATAGTCAGTGACCCCACGACATGCATTTCATGAACAAAGTAATTAAAGGATTGATGGAGAGATACTTGATCAATCAAAAGAAGTCCTCACCCTACTACCCACAGTGCAAACGGCCAAGCGGCAGAATTGACCAACAAGGTTCAGACTAAGATTCTAAAGAGAATTGTAAATGCTAACAAAAATGATTGGGACCAGATGCTAGATGCGGCCCTATGGGCATTTCGCACATCCTATAAAGTCTCAACTGGGCAAACACCATTCAAGCTAGTCTATGGGTTGGAAACAGTTATGCCCATGGAATTCATGGTACCCAGTCTGAGAATGGCCATTCAAGAGAACCTGCCAATGGAAGAATCCTGGGAGATCAGAATACAAGAACTCTTAGCCTTGGGAGGAAGAAAGGCAAATCAATCTTTAAAAGGCAGAGATAGTGCAGCAAAGAAGAAAGGATTGGACTGATAGGCATCTCAAGCACATGATTTTTTAGAAAGGAGATCTTGTATTGGTCTACAATTCCAAGCTAGGACCTCACCCTAGAAAATTCAAAATCTGGTGGATCAGACCATTTATAGGTGAAAGACCCAATCAGCCAGAATGCCTTGAGCTTAGAAAACTTAGATGGTACACCTTTTCCAAAGACAGTAAATGGCTTTAGGATGAGAAAATACAAAGGCCACCCAGTGATGATTTCATCGGAAGAAGCAGAAGCAAAAGACCAATGTCTTTTTGTGAGACAAAAAAGATTTGAATGCAATATTTTTTGCGCCAAAAAATATTTGAATGCATTGGCACATATTCCCCCCCTCTGTCTGAATGAAGAGGTTGATTTTTAAATCTAGTTTCATTCTTAACCCACAGAAAAAAAAATTTGAAAGTGAGAAAATACCTCTAATTTAGGTTTCATAGGGTAAGAATCAATGAATGTTAAAAAATGTAAATTTTCTCCCAAAGAAGGAGCCTACATGGACAACACACGTCACTGTATATGAGTCACAATTTGTGATCAGCTCTATCTATTGCATTCTCTAGGAAAGGTTAGCCAAGTAATCTTGCCAAGGATGCATCCTCATATCTTGTTCGTGGATCAAGGTGAGGAAGACCATCTAACATTCCATAATGTTGCTCTAAAAAACCACCAATATAAGCATGACCAAACCTAGCATGCCACGATTGGGCATCTTTCATTGCATTAGAAGTGTTTGCCAAACAGGCAACATTACACTTGTCATACATGTCTAGTTTGTACAAACCACCAGTGGTTCAATGATCTAGTAAGCACAATCTATTTGTCCTATTCTTTGCACAGACGATTCATTTATCATATGCAAATTCAACATTAAGAACCCCCCCTTGCTAGAGTGGCGCAGAAAGAATTTTTTTTAAATATTTGGACCAAAAAGTACATTTTCAAGACAAACATCCTTGCACTAATAGTAGTGAGAATAGCCAATATCTTTAACAAAGTAAGAGGCATTGTTGGTGCGTATAATAGTGTGATCACTTTACGCATTCTTCATATGTTTGACCAAACTTAGAAGCACCACTGTTAAGAAACCAACTGTCAATGAGTTGCATTGAGACATGCATCTTGTTCAGGATTATAAAACTATAAATAGCCATAAGTGAGAAGTCTTGATTGACAATGATATGAGTTGAGTTCTCTTTCTTAGAACTCTTATCATCAAAGGAAGAAATGCTAGAACCCTTAATGAATTCCTTCTTCTTTTCTTTGTTTTGAAGTTTAATAAAATTTCAATTGCATGGTTAGATTTTTTTTCAATATTGGCCACGCAATTCGGCCATGCAATTGAAAGGATTTTTTGCAATACCAATAAGTCACCTTTTTTTGCCTTTTAGAATAAAGAGATCTTAGGGTTTTAACAGTGGTATCAGAGCAATCTCTAGTTAATTGTTGTTTCTTTTTTATTGCAATTTTTGGTATTTTTTAAAGTAAATGTTAATATTTACTAATAAAAATGTTATTGAGTTGATTTGTGTTGA
This sequence comes from Cibotium barometz, assembly GCF_041138505.1. Classification (NCBI taxonomy): domain Eukaryota; kingdom Viridiplantae; phylum Streptophyta; class Polypodiopsida; order Cyatheales; family Cibotiaceae; genus Cibotium; species Cibotium barometz. The sequence continues at coordinate 7,193,591 of NC_141109.1, forward strand.
TGATTTGCACGTGGATCATCGATACGGCGATTGGAATGCGTGTTACTACTATTCAATGGATTAATCGACGTTGTGGGAGGAATTTCGTGAGTTTAATGCTATTTTTTTCTATTTTTTGTGGTTTAAAATAAGCATTAATGGATTTTTACAAAAATACCACATATTATATTGTGGATATTTTTGGTAGAATGTATTTCCTAGATTTCTAGAATTTTAAGAAATTTTTTTCTATTTTTAAGAAAATTTTTGAGCATTTTTATGGTTAAAAATGTATTTTTTAGACATTTTTGCGGGTTTTTCCTTGCGGGTTTTTCCGTGGGTATGCGAACAAATTTTTGTTGATTTTCTGCTGAAATATAGTAGGGGACATCATGTTGATACATGAAATGCTCTCCCGTGTGCGTGGGATCCTCTCTGCCTCTCAATTTTGATTTTTCCTTTTTTTTTCCTCTCCCCCGTGTGAATTTCTCTTAAGAGGGATTTTAATTAAATATTAATCATAATTAATGTTTAATTATGATTAGGATTAATTTAATTAAAGAAGATTAATTAAAACATAATCCACCTCCTCTCTAACAGAGAGAGGGTGGAGAGAGAAGGGAATGGAGAAGATGGAGAGGAGAGAGGAGAGAGGAGAGGAGAGAGGAGTGAGGAGAGAAGGAAATGGAGAAGATGGAGAGGAGAGATAATCTCTCTCTCTCTCTCAGTCTTTTTTGGTGCACGTAGGGGGGGGGGGGGTTGCGCTGCAGCCCACCGGTGAAATTTGCCCCCCCCCCCTATTACGTTTTTTTAAAGGTTTTTTTAAAAACCTTAGTTATAAAAGGTTTTTTTAAAAGCTTATAAAAAGCTTTATTTTTTTTAATAAAAAATGAGTTTGTTATTACAAAAAAAAGCTTTTGGATTTTTTTCAAAAAAGCTTGAAAAGAAAGCCTAGGAAAATAGAGTAAAATTTGACATTTGGAAAAAAAAAATCTCAGGAAATTTCATGATTTTTTTTGGCTTTTCGCTTTTCCGAAACCTTTTGGCTTTCCGAATTCCAGGAAATCTTTTGACCTTCCGTATTTCGAAAACTTTTGATCTTTCACATTCCGTTTTTTTTTGTCTTTTCATTTTTCCAAAACTTTTGGCTTCCGTATTCCGGAAAAACCATTGAAATTTCAAAATTTTTTGACCATTCGTATTCTAAATGCGTTCGGGGTTAATTAAAAATTTCAAAAAATTCTTGATAATTGGTGAAAAATTAGAAAAAGATTATTTTAAATTTCAAAAAAATGTGGGGTTGGTGTTTGGCATGTGGTGTGTCCATTCGGGCACCTGTGACCATTCAAATTCCTTTAAAAATATATTTTTTGACCTAGAAAATTAGAAAATCCATTAAAATTACAAATTTTCATTGGATTTGAGAATTGTCAGGTAGAATGGAAATTTCATGAACGATGGGATTCTCAGGAAAAATAAGGAATATTCTAGAAACTATTTTTAAAAATCCTAAAAATTGGTATTTTAAAAATATCAATAATATTTTGATAAAATTAATTGCTATTTTTTTTGGAAAAATATAGGTTTGGAATGCCATAAGATAGGTTTGGTGGAATTCAAAATTATTGTATTTTGAGGCCCTATAAAATTAGGAAAAAATCATGATAATTCTTTTTCTCGAGAATTTAATATTTTCGAGGGTTAGTTGAAGTACGTTGTCTCGTGCTGACATTAGATAGATGCGGGTTATTCACATATTATTAATACGATTATACCTCGTATTAGTAGTTATTTCTGTTTGGATTAATTCTATATGATGTTTTCATGATTTTTTTAACATTGTTTAGCCATTCTTTTTGGACATGTTCCTTAATTTCTATTGAGATGGCTATAATTTGTGTTCAAAGTGTGTTTCACTTTTGACACTTGTCCATGATAATTTATTTTGCACTTGTTTAAGTGTGATTTGTGCTTAATTTCTTAAGCCTAAGACAATTTCTATCATGGGCCAGTTGATTCGTTTGTTTTGGTGGATTTTATTGGATGTTTTCTAAATTTTATATGGACTCAGCAGGTTTTGCCTAGATCACTTGTGTCTATGGGTTTTTAATTAGTGTTACACACATGTGTTTCACTTGCTTACTTTGGAGTTTTGCTTGAACGACACCACATTCATATACTCCAGATTGATGAGTTGGCCACCAATTTTAATGCTTCTTTTGGCATGATTAATGACCATTCGAGCGGGTCTTCAACTGCATCTCCTCCTCAAGTAGCATAGCACTAAATTCTTTAAATGATAAAGATGATACTCTAACTTGAGTGTTTAGTGATGTAGCCAAGCCATCATACTTCTCTAAAAGAATTTGGATGCACCTCTGGGCCAACTCCTCTCACTAGTGTGTGTAATCCCTACAACAGCCATTTGATCTCGCAGATTTTTGATCCGTAAAATAAATGCTTTAGCAGCTTTTCCTTCAGCAAACTTTTCAGCAGCAAGTTGATTCTCTAGGTTCAAAATTCTGGTCTGATTGTGAGTCTCATACTGATTCTCAGTATGATCCAAGCCTCTGTAGCCTTGGTAGTATGTTGAATCAGAGTGAGAACGAGGTGAGAACAGAATCACTTACGCTAGTGAACATGGCACAAAGTGCATAAGCGTTGCGCTTTTTCCATGCCCGAAGAAGTGTAGCATCTGATGGAAGCATGTTTGAAGGGTTGTTGGAGTCGGGACTTCCCACTGGTTCTGCATCCATTCTCAAAATAGTTTCTAGGAGCTTATAAGAGTCTAGAATGGCATTGATTTGAATTTCCAAAGAGTATAGTTTGTCTCATAAAGATTGCCTTCCGTGAAGGCAGGTGGACAATGCGCAAGACTGGTGTAGCAGCAACAAAGGTAGAAGCCATCACTCCTAGGGTTCTATGCAATGAAATACTAAACTTTATGTGTTAAGAGCACCTAAGCTCTAATACCATATAAGAATATGGCAAGACAAATCATAATAGACAATGCAATAGATACGCAATGGAGAGAATTTAAAATTTTGATTATACCAAAGAGGTACAAGTGATGGTGTTGTCCACCTGTGCGCTGTCAAGTAGAGTTTAGATAGCGATCTAGACAGACTCTGGATGGAGTACGTTAGAAGGGGGTGGATATTCACCACAAGCAGTTGACATTTGCTATGGAGGATCAAATATGGTGATTAAACACATGATTAAATGGACCTGATGCTAAGCACAAGTATTAAATACTAATAAAAAATGATTACCTTAATGATGCTCATAACATAATTGGAGGTGAAGAAGCTTGATCAATTCCATTAGATGTGAGCCTCGTATATAGGCTAGAGTACATGATATTAAGTTGAAATTCGGTGTTAAACCTTGATCTAAATCATCTCCACCTTCCCTCCTTTATTCATGGACCTAAAAGTGACATGTCTTCCTAGATTCAAGTTGACTGATCTAATCACACCTATACTGATGAGCCCACGACCTATTTTGGCTGACGTTGAGCTACTAATTGACCCTTTTACATAATGGTAATGACGAAAAATAACCTTTGAACACATTTGCCCATATATCTATGACATTTGTGTGGTTTTATGTGAATAGTGCATGTACAAGGTATGTGCCCCATACAACATTTCTAATGAGGTGTTTGCCATATTTTTAACACCCCTCCTCAAACACTGAATTCACCCAATGATACAGTTGGTCATGCTGACTCTCATATCATGAGCCTAATTAACTACCTAATGCTCACTGATAATAACATGCATGAGTGTGGTCTGACTGACAATGCCATATAAGGTTATGCCAATGTGAACTCAGAGGCTTTAGTCATGTGTACAAAAGAGGTATGGGATGACTTTAGAAGAGTGTGGCAATGACATGGCTGCATGTATGAGTGAAGAGGAAACTCATGTGTATAGGGGAGTGCCTTATAATAGCACTTTAGAATAAATGTTCAGAAAAGGTCATAGATAGGGCCTCATGATGGGGGCCCTTGTCTTCATCCTTGTTCCTCTTGGTCTTCATGCAGCTGCATTTCTTCCATGAAATAGGATCGTTGCATCTTCTTCTTACCAAAACAATTCTTCTCTTCATGGCTAGGCTTGTGACAAAAGTCACAAACAAGAGTGTTGTTGTAGCCCTTCTGAGAGTTGCCTTTGTATTTGCCTTTCTTGTTAGATCCTGCATAAAGAGCATGTTTAGTAGGCAAAGTAGATGATGAAGATTCCATTTGCTTGGTCTTTAGTTTTCTCTCTTCCTCAAGAAGAGAAGCTTCAATGTCCACAAGCTTTGAGGTAGGCATGTTAGTCAAGGTTGTGACTACATGATCATATTCTTCAGGTAAAGACTTGAGTAATACACCAATGGAGATGTCTTCATCCATCTTGAGATCTATCCTTGCAAGTTGTGTTAGGAGACCTTTCATGTAGTTCAAGTGTGAGGCTACAGATGTGCCAGGCTTCATGTCTAGCTTAAAAAATTCAATGAGCAAGCCAAACTTTGAACTTTTAGAGTGAGCACCAAATAGAGTTATGAGTTGGTCCCAAACTTCCTTGGAAGTTTCACATCCATCCACATGATGAATATATGTATCATCAAGCTCCAATGTGATGATGGCACGAGCTTTGTCATCTTGAACTTCCCATGCAGGTGCTTCAGCAACATTCCTTGGTTTCTTCTCCTTCCTATTGACAGTGTTGAAGAGTCCCTTCTTCATGAGCATAAGCTTGATCTTGGTCTTCCATGTGTAAAATGAATGCCCCTTGAAGCGTGTTGATGATGAATCCTTTATGGCCATTTGGAAGTGTTTAGAAAAACTCTTAATAGCATCAAAACAGGAGAGAATCACCCTCAAGGAGATAGAGTAGCTTGAAGTATAATATTCCCACTACTAGTGAGTGAGGCTTGAAGATGAGAATACTATGCTCTTGATTGAGTGATGGAGAGAATCACCCTCAAGGAGATAGAGTAGCTTGAAGTATAATATTCCCACTACTAGTGAGTGAGGCTTGAAGATGAGAATACTATGCTCTTGATTGAGTGATGGAGAGGCTTCCAAATAGCAACCAAGCACATATGCAAGCTCAAAAAAAAACTTCCTCACAAGATTTTAGGTCAATAAATTAATAATTAACCCAAGTGATTAGGGTTACATGGCTTTACCCAAAAAATGGTTGAGCTTCTAGCTATGGTATCTTGACACCTCCCTGGTCTTTCTCTATGTGTGGCCAGTATAGAAAATCATTTGACAAACCCTCTTAAGAGAAGCTAGGGGACTCCATGGGCTACCTCCAGCTCGTAGGGATTTACCCAATTCGTCGTGTGGAGCCCGGATAAGACGTACGACCAGATCCTTGTAGAAAATGCAACTTGTCTGGGGGAAAATGAAATGCTGCATTGATTAGAAGTTGTCCTCTTCAATTGATGCTTCACAATTGGTCGCCCTGACCTAAGGAATTAGCCTCTGAAAGGATCAAAGGTTGTCCTCTTCAAATGATGCTCCACAATTGATCACCCTGACCTAAGGAATTAGCCCCTAAAAGGATTTTAGCTATGGATGGTTGAGGTGGGTGCTAGTGCTCCTCAACCAGGTTGCTATCCAGATCCTTTTTTTTGGTATTTTGGAGGGAAGGAGGATTAGAGGCTTAATGAAGGTATTAAGGGGTGATTAAGAAGGGCTAATGAATGGGATTAGGGATGATGACTGAGAGGGTGATCTTACAGAATTATTTAGAGAGATCTTTATGTATGCATTAGAGCTCTTGATGCATAAGAGCTCAATATGCATGCATTGTAGTTAAAGTGCTTATCAAACCTATGCATGCATGGGACCATAATAGAGCTATCTCTACATAGGAGGATAAATATCCTAGTGTGTTCTTAACATGAATATTATGCATCAAGTAAGAAAAGGGATGTTACTATACTTGTTTACATAATGTGTGCTTATTATGATATATATTTGTGCACATTTATACACTTCACAATACCCACCATGTTTGTTGCAAATTTGATGAGAATCCTTGTTTTGCATCATTTTTCTATTAGACAAGAGGTCCATAGGATTACTGAACCATGAACCATCATCTTCATAAACTATTATTCATGATGGCAGTATGCAGCACTCTAATAGTTACATTTCATCCTTGAGCTATTATGTGTTCCATGTGGACTACTAGATGACCATCATCTTCACAGCCTATCCATAGCAAAAATATGGCATAGCATGGAGCCTTTTAGTAGTTTCAATTTATGCATCCTTGAGTTATTATGAGTGCTAGGTGGACTTGAATTTGAAATGGTGTGGGATGTGGGACAACTTCACATAGACAACTTGTTACACTAGAGATTGTGTGGGATGTGGGACAACTTCACTTATGAGAGCTTGTTGCATTAGAGATGGTGTGAGATATGGGAAAACTTCACTCATAAGATCTTTTTGCCAGGCCTCTAGATGGAATTATATTTAATATTGTGGGACATGGGACAAGTCCACTCATGAGAGCTTTCCAGGCCTCTAGATGGCCATGTTACTCCTTCGAATTAAATGTAACTCAGATGCCTACATGGTGGATGCTTTGGTTTTCCCTCTAGATGGCCATGTTACTCCTTTGAATTAAATGTGACTTAGATGCCTATATGGTGGATTCTTTGGTTTTCCCTCTTATGTAAGAGGATGAGGATTGAAGAGAGCATCATAGACTAGTGAACTACACCTTCACCATACTCACATATACTTATGGTGTTTTGGAGATTGTGATTATAGGCATATGTTTTTTTAGATGATTGTGTTTGGTATTTTCACATTGTACATGTTTATATTTGGCATATTGGTAGGCATTGAGTCCTTAGCATCTTGAGTTACATTTTATTACTTTAAATAGTATAAAAGAATGTGCACTTGTCACATTCATATTTCCATGTAGCTACTTGCTACATTCATATTTCCATGTAGCTACTTGTCACATTCATATTTCCATGTAGCTACTTGCTAGGATGCTATGTGGAAAACTTGGCTAGAAAAATGTTCCGTTAGGGAAACTTTGGACTCAAATTAGGCCCTTTAAGAATTTCTACACATTCTCTCTCTACAAAAATGGGCTCATGGTGAAATTTTCACAAATCAACTTAGAAGTGAGCGGAGTTTGGTCATCTGGAATCTACTCTTCGAGACCTTTCCGATTGTGTGCCACATCATCACCAAATTTGGGGACTTCCTGAATATGCAAAATTTCCCATCATGCTATATATCATTGGAAAGGTCTCAAAAAGTAGATTCCAATATCCAAACTCCATTCACTTCTTAGTTGATTTGTAAAAATTTCACCATGAGTCCATTTTTATAGAGAGAGAATGTGTAGCAATACTTAAAGGGCCCAATTTGAGTCCAAATTTCCCCTAATGCCAAAGAAGAGCAAATACGCATGGGATGTGGAGTGGCTTTATAATGTTGGATATCAATGCTTCACCCTCATATTATATTTTCGAGGCACCGACTGCCTCGAAAATATAATCCCTAATGCTAAAGAAGAGCAAATATCTTGCATTGTGTAGATTGGTGTCACAAAAGGAGTGGCTTTATAATGTTGGATATCAATGCTTCACCCTCATATTATATTTTCGAGGCATCGGCTAGCTCATGTTTGTATAGTCCCCTTTATGAGGGGAAACCATGGTTGAGCATCCTGAGTACCTTACACCCTGATATTCACATGAGAAGGTGGCCTAGGGGGCCAGATGATCTAGAGATGCCTTGGATGCTTCATGCTACATTGTACCATTATCTTATAATGGTCCACACATGGAGTAGGTAGATGTTACCCTTGGACACCCTATCTTGAAATTTTGGGGCCCAAACAGGGCCCAAGATGAGCTTGGATGACCATGGGTGGTGGGGTGATTGCATAACGCAACAAATTCTAGTTCATCTTTATGGGTCAATTCTACATCATGGACAATGGCACCGACTATGACCATGGATCTATGTGGTCACATGCCATGGCCATCCTGTGTATATATGCCTATATAGATACATGGATAGTCCCTTTCTCCACACGGGTCATCAGTCAATCCCTTTCTCCACACGGGTCATCAGTCAATCCCTGTGAGCTTACTCCCTAGATTTGACTAGCACATACAACCTCCATCAATTCAGCCCCATCAAATCTCCCTTCACATAGAAGCGCACCATGTTTTTTAAATTGACATATTATATGAAGATTTCACAATCATTGCAGGTGTGTTGTTGCCAAAAAGATTGACCCTATCCAATTGCCAAAGATGAGAGAAGATCCCGTAATGCTTTTGTGCCAAAGATTGACCCTATCAAATTGCCAAAGATGAGAGAAGATCCCGTAATGCTTTTGTGCCTTATTGAAAACAAATTACCTAGAGCTTTTTTAGAAATACAAGTGCATGTGCTCATCCACCTCATGGATAAAATGTCACTTATTATAGGTGTCATGAGTAGCAGATGGATGTTCTCTTCTTTGAGCGGTTTATGAAGGTGGTTAAAATTTTTATACAATAGGCAATGGATGGAAAAATGGGTTAATTTGTATGAGGAGGAAAAGAGTGCAAGACTCCTTGCAAGTAAGAGACCTCAACATTGCCACACTCAACTGTGACCATGCCTAATACACTCGATTGGGTTTGAGAGACTTTAGATAGGGAGACAAGCGAGGGGACAACGGTTCCAGCTCGTGAGACGAGGTTGAGGTAACTCATGGGTGTGATTTTCATGTAAGTATATATAAATACAATTTTTATCATTATGTAAATGATTTTTCTTCACATATAATGCCTAAATTCACTTACTATCTTTCTACTTGTTTGGCACGATGTTATAGTAGTATGTGGGCTTATGGTCGATATCTTTGGATTTCCAGGGTTTATTCGCATCATGTCACGATACATTTGAGAATTGTAGCATCATTTCAACAACAAAGCCATGCCAGTAGTACGGATACAATTCTTATTAATGGAAAACTTGGTTATGTTGGTGTGCTTTGAGGACATCATTGAGGTTGGCTATAGGTCCTTTGAGCAAGAATTACTAAGAGTCAAATGGTTCTAGGCGTAGTACCATGGAAACGATGTAACATACAGAATGGACATAAATGGATTCTATGACATCGACTCATTAAAAGGGTTGCATCAAAGAATTGAGCCATTTGTCTTGCTAGAGCATTGTGAACAAGTTTTATTTTTTCTAGATGCAAACAATGAACAATGGTTGTATGTAATCCATGTGTCACCTCATAACATGCACACATTTTAAGAAAGGAAAACTAAAGGAGACAAGATGCTTACAGATTAAGATAGCAGCTATATGGGACATGGAGAAGCCGGTAGAAGGCGGGCATCATTGTTGGATAGCCACCTTGTGAGAAATTGTAGCCTCTTCTTCAAAAAATTCTCCCTTCACAAGACTACGTGAACCCCTGAGATGGCGGAGAAACATGTGAAGATCCCCACCCTCCTAACGTTCCCGGTGGATAGATAGTTGGACGGGAACAACTATGGCATCTAGAACGTAATGATGGAGTTTGTTTTGGAGTATTATGATTTCGTTGATTTCATCATGGTTGGAGTTCCAAGGCTAGATTTGGAGGAGGAGGAACTTTCATTGTCAATTGAGAAAGAGTGGGAGGCCCGCCGGGCACAGTTGTGGGATCGTTGTCAATTCCCATGTGCGTTCTTTCATCTTCCTCAATTGCACACCCTAAGTGATCAATCATATCAAACACATGATGCTGGCTCAAGGGATTTGGTAGCACTTTGCCTCTCTATACAATCGAGTATTACCCATGAAGATAATTTCCTTGTAAGTGTAGATGTGAGTGATGAATCCTGCAAAGTCTTCGACGATGCGAGAGCACATCAATAAACTCTAGGGTTCTTCAAGCTAGGAAGGAGATATAATTAGAGGACATTACCTGCACCCTGATGTCTCATCTATCCCCTTAGTACTCAGCTTTCTATTCTTCTTTGATCACATTAGGGGGCATTTGGACATATTTTAGGCCTTTTACTAATGAAAGTAATTACCAACGGACCAATAGGAATAGAGGATTGTGCACATTTGGTCTCCTTTGAATATAGGGAGGGAGACTAGGCTATAGGGAAGGGGACTAGGCTTTCAGTACTAGTAATTACACTTGTCCCTTTAAAAAAGTAGGGGGTTTAGGGTAGGTTGGTCCCACCATTTTCGTGGCTCAAAAAATTCTTAAATTTTTAAATTTTTGAGATCCCCCCAAAATTCACATTTCCCCCCCAAAAACCCATCTCAAATTTCATTATAATCAAAAATTTCATTTTCAAGTCTGCTTTCCCTCTTGAACATCCAAATTAAACTCTTGCTCCCTTTCTCTTTCATCTCCATTTGCCCAACCCTTATGAAACCATTAAAGCCCAAAACCCTAAACTTTCTCCTCCATCTTAATCTCCCTCCCTTCTCGGAGCTATATCTCTTTCATCTTCAAGGCTCCCGTAGAACCCTAGTTTGCATATCTCTTTCCTTTTTTTAACTCTAAACATAACCTTTTCACTCTAGCTTCCAAGAAGATATGGACGCACCAAGAAGACCAAAAGATGAGATTGAGGAGATATCCTTGCACAACAAGAAGGAAGATGATGATGCTTGGGTGGGAGAGGCATTTCGTAAGAGCGCTTGGGTTTATCTACAGCCTGCTGCCTGCAACAACCGAGTTTGATGGTGAAATGTACTGGAGCACCATTGGAAAGGTCGTTTACAAGGCTTCAAGAAGGCAAGCAATGGAGAACTAGTGGCCACAGTACAACATGTTTACACAGCACGAGATATCCATCTTCGCCAACAAACTCGATTTCCATACAATTGTAAGTATCGCAGGTAGAAAGGGGCATGTGAGATTTTCTGACAGAGATGTTTCAATCTAAGTCAACTTATTTCTTATTTGCAGATATTTTTCCTTGAAACATGGTAGAGGAGCAGCCATTGGAAAGCCTTACTAGGACATTTCAAGAATTGCATGCAGACATTGGTCAAGCAATGTTTTCTTGTAAAACAAGTGCAGAACTTCTTAAGGAAAAGGTCTTCTTTTACCGGCACTCCTATTTGGTGCCAAAGCAGAATGGTGGGTTTGGTAAGATACAGATAATCACATCTCTATCCCTATCTTCTATAGAATGTCCAATTCCAGATGCTTGGACTGTAATGGTTATGAAATCAAAGATGCTTTGTGATATACAAGGGTTTTTGAAGTTTGCAAAGCCCTCTCGATCTGTGAGTCTTAGTTGGGTATGCCCAATACATCTTTTTGCCAAGATGCTCAATCAATTTTGTTTCTCACAAACACCTACCATGTTTGTGTGCAAGAAGGTATTAGGTGATGACATGGTAGTCTTGCTTGGAGACCAGTGGTGGAGGACTGTAGAAGGGATACATAAGGATGACACATTCAAGTGCAATATAGTAGAATCTAGTGTCTCATTTCGGTATCTCAAAGGTCGTGTCACACTACACATACGCTTCTATTATGAATGGTGGATGAAAAAGAATAGTTGGGTCCCAATGCAGGCAGATGAACAAGTTGTTTTGCCTCTCGATATATGCGTTCGGTTGCCCAGTGGTGCAGTGGAAGTTGTAGGTGCAAGTAGACATTGGAGCCTCCTAAATATTAGAGAGCACCTCAATATCGTGGGAGGTGAGGATATTAGCAGAGCACAATTCAAGGTGAACAATAGGAAGATTCAAAAATGACTAGAGCCAAAGACCTTGGTAGATCCCAATTGGGATGTTGATGGTATATCGCTCAATTAATGGGGATTTTGTATTTTGTGAATTTTGAAGCTACTTCAAGTATGTTAATTTTGTAAAGTCCTTCCCCTCAAAAAAGTGTATTGAGCAATGATTTTTTGTTGTAACAGCTATGAATTTAGATTTTTATATTAAAGTTATAACTCAACAAATTTACTCTAAAGCTGTCTTGTCTTGTATGTGCACAATAATGGTCAGCTCAGTGTAGGTACTAGGGTTCCTATTCCAAAATGGTTTAGTGGCACACAGATTTACAGCACATGGTTTTTTTATGTCGATGGTTTTGGAGTCCATCCAAAACAATATATAAAGACCAGTCCATAAGGGAATTGAGAACATAATATCTTACAACTTATAAGTTCTATACAAAAGCCGCCCATGGATACAAATTCTTCCAATGAGAGGACTGTTCCTAGCAAGGTTGCTAGGCCAACTATTTTAGCTGTTTCTTCTGATGATGACTCCTATTCCTCTGTTGGGGATACAGATGACCAACCTATCCAAATATCTGAAAGCTTCAAAAAAGACCTTGAAGATGTAGACAAACTGATAGATGAAGCCAAAGAGGTGCATCAAAGAATTCTTCACATGAACAACCCAGAGAAGAAAACGGAGGAAAAATCTATCGTGCAGAATTAGAAAGGTCTTAAATCGATGGACTTAGGCCCAATAGAAGTCATTGTAAGACCTGTACTGAACTGTTGTATCTTAGCAATGACTAATGTGATGAAAAATTTCTACATGGACGTGTCTACTCTACAAAGTACTCATAACGATTTTGAAGCAAACGTCTTTAAAATTCAGTTTTAACCAAAGATAAGTTATGAGAATAAAAATTCTCAACAATCTATTTTATTATGGCAAAGCACAATACTCACAAAATACTTTAATGAGTAGGGCTCAATAAAAATATAGAATGTTTATACAAATATGAGCCGAGCTCAATAAAAATACAAAATCTTTACAATGTTGTCTGTGGACGTACAAAATGCCTCTAAGCGGTTTCGGGCTCTGGCCTCCTCCTTTAACTTAGCCTTGGCCTCCTCCTTTGATTCAGCCTTGGCCTCCTCCTTTGACTCAGCCTTGGCCTCCTCCTTTGTCTCCTTTGTTGGCACCTTGCCTGCCTTGTCCTTGCCCTTGCCTGCAAATGGAAGCTTCCTCTTTGCCTTGCCCTTGCTTCCCTTCTCAGGGACTCCTTGTTTAAAGCTGAAATGCTGAATAGGGGAATGAAATGGCATCTTTTTTCTCTTCTTTGATGCATTAGTGCCAGCAATTGGTGGAAGTGGCAAGTTAGGGTCATCAGGCATAATTGCATTATTGAGGATAATGTTTATTGCCTTTGCCCACACACTCCACAGCCAGAACTCATCTAAGAGAACAAACTACACAACAACATAAAAGTCAATTAGAATAATGTGGGATCTCTCATGAAATGAACATACAAAAATTATATTACAGTGACACAAGAAACTTACACAGCTATCAAAATTAGTGTACTTTGAAAGGAAGAACTTCCAAAATTTTGCGACTACGTGCCGGCGGCCACAAGAGTGCGAATCCTTTTGCATAGGAACGGGTTGGTTGAGAAATTTCCACTCTATATCCTTTTTCAATTTAGGACATAGAGTTTCAATCAATGAAATTGCCCTCTTACATGCCCTACAATCAACGATATAAAGAATGACTTACAATCAACAATTAGGAAGCAAGAAGGAAACGATATAAAGTATAATGACTTACTATTTAGACTATCCGTGCACTCCGAGAAGGATATTCATAAAAACTGTCCGGCATTTCACCACATTTATTAAACAAGCAGACCAGTGCCCTCTGAAATTGAGAAAGTAAACAAAAAATATAAGAAACCTAACACAGGCAACTAATAACTTAAATTCCATCAACAGCTTTAAATCCAAAGAAAATACATACTTCTCTATATATGACAGCACAACAAAGTAGGTACCCGGACTAACTCCCTAGAAATAAGGAGCAAGGTCCTCGTCAGACCTCGACAGGTCAATCAGGATAGTTGATACCAAAGGATCACAAATATATACTTGCTTTGCTTGGTCTGGCAAAAGCTCTTTCAACAGTACCCTACAGATTGAATTAAAAACATTAGGAAAGGGAAAAAGAAATCAAAATAAGAAAGCATTCAAAAAAAGGTGAAGAGTACACACCTTAAACAAGTAAGCACAATACTGTCATTGATCTCTATATTCTTTTCAAGGAGCATATAAACATCCGTTGGAGCATATAAACATCCGTTGGAGCAATATGGAGGTAATCCTCTTGCTCGGCTATGTACGAGACATTGCATATAATCTGACCAGGCACCGCCTTAAGTCTGTCGTTATTCTCTCCCTCCAACTTTAGGTTTTCTGCCAAATCATCCCTTTTAAAATTCTCTTCTAATGTCTCCTTTCCTTTTAGATCCGCCCCCTTTACAAGCCTCTTAAGCCCTTTGTGGACCTGTTTGCTGTCACCTCTTCAATAACCACCTTGTCCAGAAGCCCTATTCCGCTTCAAAGCAGGGGGAATGGAGAGGATTTCTACTACCTTCCTATCCCTGAATGGTAGAGGTCACATGAATTTATCATACCTATACCTAACTCTGCTTACTAATGTCATGATCTTGTCCATTAGTGTGACCCTCCTCAGCACAAATGTTACTATCATTTAATAAGTCTATAAGGAAGTCCTTACATGACTCTTGAAGACATGCGAGGGCAGTACTCTATCATTTAAAGTAACCTTTTCACTTTATTATGTCGCTTATGGATCTGACAATCCTCAAGAAAGGAGCTTTGGAGAGGAGGAGATTGACAGCCGCCTGCGCCTTCCTTATCTCCGCAAACATTTTTCTTTGCCTCTGCAAAGTGACCCTGGCCTTTGAAATGTTCTTGTTGGTGCTCGGTTTGATATCAGGAAGCATAGGTTCACTTAAGATGTCTTGATGGTCTGTTTTCTCTGGAATATCTAGAACTCGATCAGGCGCTGGATCTGGCTCTAGCATTGAAACTCTCCCGACGGTTTGTTTTGTGCATGCCATTACAGCACTAGAAAAGAGAAGGCAGAGTAATTAGCCAAGTCACACGACCACCATCCACCGTGCAATAAGGGGAATCCAAATCTGAACCAACGTTCTTTTCGCACGGTGAATGAAACAAGAACATTTAAATAAAATGTTCAGACCTATCCACGGAGCGATATTCCAATTCGAAAATATGGAGAATAGGTATATCGCACGGTGAACGAAACAAGAACTTAAGTATAAATAAAATTTTTAGACTCGTCCCACGGAGCGATATTCCAATTTGAAAATATGGAGAATAAATACATCGCACAGTGAACGAAACAAGAACTTATAATAAAATTTTCAGACCCATCCACGGAGCGGTATTTCAATTCGAAAACATGGAGAACGGATATATCGCACCATGAACAAAGTCTCTCATCAATAAAATTCCCCCAGCCGTCCACAGAGCGATATGCCGATTCGATTTCACATGGAGAATAGCCATATCACACCGTGAACGAAATCGGAGAAAGAAAGGGGAAGAGAGAGAAAAACTTACAAGCGCTTGAAACAATGGCTGGGATGGATTGATTGAGCGAGCTGCACGAGCAAAGTGTGGAGAAACACAATTGGAAAAAATTATGAAAAAAATCGTGGAAGAAAAGCGTGGAAAAGAAAATATTCCTCCTTTTTATAGAGCAAAACGCAATCATGCGTTGACTGTGTTAGCCCTACACATGGCAATTTGTGAATCGACGATGACGTAAGCCCTTCGACACGTGGCGTTCGATTCTTAATCATGCGATGTCAGCCCTATTATTTGACCTATATAAAGATGGTTCGAGTTTTTTTTTGCTTTTTTTTTGCACTCAAAATTTTCTCGCTTTCCATACCGTCCACGGTGCGAGTCAGCTTTTTCCACAGCCATACCATCCACGGTGTGATAGGTGCATTCCGGCGTCGTTTCTTTCCCCTTATCGCACGGTGAACGGATTCCACTCGGACATTTCATTCAAGGTTGGTCACTAAATCGATTATTACTACAATGTCTTTCTGAGTAAGCTAGTCGTATTTTTTAATCAATGGGTAATCGATGGAATTATCAATGGAACTGGTGTTTTGAGCCTTTTTGGCAAGGAGTGCAAAATATGGGGGAAGTGGTAGAATATTTTATTATTCATTTGGATTATTTACTGGAATTATCCCACTACTATTACTAACAGTTGTCGCTTCTCCAGTTACTTAAGAAAGGCTCCAATTCGTGTTCATTTCTTCCGACTACTCCTCATCTTCTCCGGATCAGAGAAGCGATGGAGGTTAAGGGTTCTCACTTGTACAATGCTGCAGATGATGTGGATGATTTATTGCTAGAGGAGATTAAGGACGAGCCTAGCGCCACAGAGCATCTCTTTGATCTGATGAGGAGGGCTGGGCAAGAGAAATCCCTTTGCCATGTAGAGCCTATGTTCAACGTTCCTTTCAGTCTGGAGGAGATTATCAAGGACATGGCAAGGACATCCCTAGAGGGAGAGTGGTCAGACTATTGCAGGTTGGTCAGCGGAGGGACCGTCTCTTATGGGTCCATTACATATGTCCATATGTCAAGCCTCACAGTCACCTTGTCTCAAAATTCAAGCATGTCGAAGAGGTGGGACACTTACTCAGATGATCAATGTATCAAGATTTATGTTGACATGTGGCCAGTGCATGGCAAGAAATGCAGGTTGCTAGGATATCATTTTGGGTTTGTTACCTATCTTTTTCTTCATGCTGATAAGGAGGATTACACAAAAGAGGAACTCAAAGGAAGGACTGATAAATTAGAACAATCCTTTATTTCAAGTGCTCAGTATGCAGAAGAAGAGAACCTGGACCTTGTGTCCGAGAAGGAGGAACTTCTCAGCACAAATTTTGATGTGGCAGAGTTTAAGGCCTCCACCATCATTGATGAAGGAATGTCATCCGTCCATGGGGAGCGATTGACTTCCAATTTTGTCATGCCTAGGCTACCGTCCTTCCTAATTAATGGGAAGTATTACCTCCTCCTCTCCCACATTCAAAAACTATATAATTTTAGGGAGGATTATTGTCTTGCTATAATAGCAGATGGTTGTGAAGCTGCGTCCGGTGTTCTCGATGTAGAGAATGAGCATAAGGATGAATTTCTCGCATTGGACACATAAGTGACAGAAAACTTCTTAGAGGGCCTAGAAGCAATGTCCTGGTGCTTTAAAAAAGCCAAGGAGAATGAAGCTTCTCTTCCTTTAGAGGAAGAATTTCAAGCCCTCCACTAGGATATGGGCATTTTTGAGTTTGGTAAGGAACCTGTTCTCGAACTTGACCAAGAAAATGAAGAGGGCTCCATCAACCTTTGGGATGCAGCGAAGTTGGAGGAGGATGAGAACCACAAGGTAAATTATTGCTTCTGTTACACCTGAATTAATTATTTCTTTAGTTTGTCTGGTTTAATTCTTATTGCTTCAGTCTGTTTGAATTATTTCTTACTTTAGTTTGTTCCCTCTTGGTTCTTTGTCAATGCAAATAGAGCTTGATGACGCCGATGGATTTCTTGGACGAGGTGGTGCCGGTCGTGCAAGAGTTGGACAAGATGCCGCTCTTGCACACTACGTCTCTTCTATCGACAAAAATATATTTATTATATATCATAGCAAGTACTCCAGGGATGCAAAGATTCCACTCCTTACACTAAAAGCCCTATCTAGGCATACAGGATGCATTTATACGTTATAATATACATAAAGTCATGCTTATAGAGAAGTGTTCTGCCATCCGTATCTTTGGATACGGCCTTGGTCTTTGGCCTTCTCGAGCATGTTATTTTCTATGTTATTCAAGATATGTCCTAGGTGCAGGAGTGGAGGATGTAAAGTCACTCAAGGGCTATAGTCGTAAGAGGTTTTTGCGTTATAGAGGAAAAATGCCTACCGAAGAGGGGAAGCAAGAAGAGAAGAGACTCAAGAGCAATTAGCTCTTTTCATTGTAAATATTTTCACTGTAAATCTTCAATATAATGGAATGGTGCAATTATTTTTTATTTTCAAGTCAAAAAGCTTTACAACTTACTTCTAAATGTTTACTTCCTAAGTCAAAAATGTTTACAACTTTATTCCTAATACTTTCAATTTCAAAGTGCTATTTCTACTTCCAAATTCTTCCTATGCATCTTCGTGAAGATCTCCATGGTGCATGACGTGCTGGTCCTATGCCAGCTTTCCACTTTAGTGATCTTCTCTGTTTGGCATTATTTCGTGTTGCCCTTGCTAGAGTACTCATACGTGCCCTTTCCATGGATAATTTTCACCCAAAAGTGTATCTGTAAAACCAGTTAAACATCTCCTTGAGGTAATTTGTACGAGTCTTCCCTCCTCCATGTGCCGAGTGTTTTTAAAATATACTCCTCTTGCTTGATAGTGATATTTCTCCATTCCTTGTGTGCTCCACATGTCCAGAGAACCATACTCATTCATGAAGTATGCACCATGAGCATAAAGAACGTGCTGCAAAAAAATTAAGAGAGTCAGTAATTATTCATACTCGTTTCTTAATATCCAGTAAGAAAGAGAAAATGTGTTTACCATGTAGTGCGTAATGTTGGTTTCACCCCATGTATCAACCATGGACTTCGTAAAATTAGAAAGCTCGTCTTTAAATTTTTGTTTCTCCTTTGTGGTTGTCCTACTTTTGGTCAAAAGTTTCACCATCTTATTGAAGTCTGACCAAACCTTCTCACCTAGAATTACAAGGCTTGAATTGGTGCAGTCAAATATTGTACATTTGCATAAATCCTTTCACAAGTTCCAAGGCTTGGTTGAGTGCTTGGCATTTTTTGGCTTCTCCAAAAAACATCTTGCTTTACTTCCACTCATGGACACCTATTGTGCAACCTCATGATTCATGCCAGAGGTCTTTTTGTTAACAATAATCTGCACACTGCCACCATGGCACCTAATTGAGTTGAGTAGCTGCTCTACTTTATGAATAGCTTCTTCTTGTTGTTCTTTGCCTTGCATGGTAAATGCATAATCTATATGACACTTGAGAAAACGGTCAAACACATGCATGAATGCATGCAGTGTACAGAAGTGGACATTCTTCAGGTCAAATGGAATTATAGGATTCCATTCTGGGTCTCTCAAAAGCGTGTTTGGCATAGCTAGCATGTTGGTAGACAAGACACCTCCAACCTAGTTGCCAGCATTGTCCATGGGGTCATTTGCTCAATATCTTGATTCTCAAGCATCCTCTTCTTTTCCGACTTTTGTTTGTTTTCCCTCACCATTCTCATGCACCACGGACAAGGATTTGGGGTGTTGGCACCTTTTGGACACCCAAGCAAGCACTTTATTGTCTTCAGGTCACCCCCCAAATGCCAATCTACTGTATAAGTGCCCTTGCCCTCTACCTCAAGTTTTTCTCCCTGAATCTGTGCTTTGATGACAGTGGTAATCTAGGGTATCCTATCAAACATCCAAGCGAGAACTTCATGTGTCTCTTTTGGTACTTCAAATGCCCCAAGCCACCATATCTCTTTCTCAGATTGGACACTATATGAGGGAAGGTCCAGCTTGCAAATCCTCTCCCTATCAAGAGTTTGGTTGATCTCAGTATTCCCCTCAAATGTGTCTTTATTGAGAAAAGATAACTATGAACTTTTTGCATATGCCATAGCCTCATTCATGAGTGTGATACTCATTCTCTCTATCCTCTTTCCTTTCACAATCTGACACTCATCCATTTTCAACACAAAGCTAACTTTGTCACCTTGCATGACAAACAGAATTAAATAAGCTTTAATTTTTCATAGACTTTTTCAACTACTTTGCAAGAGATTAAAGTTACTTACAATTATTAGGTAATCCATAGAATAAGATCATAACTTTCTGAAGACGTTGTAGATCAACAAATATATTGTTGAATGCGTTGTAAGGAACCACAATATTACCATTGTTGCCTCGCTTATTTTCCCAAGCTCTAATGGTTAGCACATCATTGACGCAGTGGTACTCTCTAATCTTACGTTGCACATCTTCATTGCATGTCCTCTTGGGTTTTAAAGGCAAAAGGAATCCATAGTCATCCAATGCAACAACCAGAGCTGTATAGCTATTGCTCAGAACCCGGTCTTCCATGCCCGGACCAAGCATATAGAGATACAATATCACTTTGTTTGAGAGAAGATTTAGGGTGGTGACATCTTGATAGTTTTTTGTTCGACAGAGGACAATGCGGTGAACCTCTTCACAAAGCCTCTACCTCAGCAAATGATCCGTTAGCACTCCAACTCACTGGGATTGGTTTCCCATCCAAGAGTTGAGAGGGGGTGTTAACACTCATCTCCTGTCTATACCATATTACACTTTAGGGAGTGAGGGCCAATGATTTGGGTGTGCCTGCCTGTGTGAGTTTTCTCCATTGTTCATTTTCCCAGTTTTGTAGGTCGTGAGGGGGGTTGTTTACTTTCTCTGGTTGGCTGTAGGAGTTTGCTTGCCAGGAGTTGCCTGACTGCATGCTGGCTAACTAGGCTTGGTCATGGCCAACCAAGTCTTGGTGGTTGTGAGGCCTGCACAAGGGCTGTCAGCCCAGTTTCTACTAGCCGACTGGCTACCCCTTCACGTATATATACCACACTTCCCCCCCCTCCACACACACACACACACACATTCTGTAGTACCATATAGTAGAGTTCAACACTGTCTCTTACTCTTCTACAATTTTTTGCTCTCTGATTTCTATCTCTTTTCTACTGCACATTTCAATGAGCCTATGGATGCCACATTTTATGTTTTAATGCAAAATCCAATGAGCCTATGGATGCCATGTTTTAAGTTTTTATATTGAGTTGTAAGTCACATTGTTGTGTGGAGAGAGCTGAAGATGTCTTAAAATGTAACTTTTTAGGCCATGTAATCGAGCACCACCAAAGGAGGAGGTATTTTCAATTGATAGATCCAATTAGAAGTTCTAATGAATTTCTTTATTTATCACCTTGGATTTTTGGTAATAAGCTATGGAAAGGATTCTCAAAATTGATGTTTTGGGCACCTAACTTCATTATTTTGGCTATAACTTTTGCAAATAAAGAAACTTTTTGAGTGCTTAAAAAAAACAAATTTGTATTACTCTTTAAGATCAATGATTTATTGGGCATCATTTTTTGAGATCATATGAATTAGATATTTATTTCTAAGATAGGCTATGTAGAAGAGTCACTCTAGAAGGATACAGATTGCCTTGCTTTATATGCTTCATACAAAGGTGATATGGTGGGATTGATTTGTGTAAGTAAAGATAATGGAAGATCTAATTCAAGTTACATACAAATTGTCTCAAGAGTGTTCATGATTGAAGGATATCAATCTTATTCGAAGGGGGAGGTTATGATCCCCCAATTGGGATGTTATCTTTCATGTGCACATAGATGCCTCTGTCTTTGCAATTAATTGCATGCTAGCCCAATCTAAATAGCATAACATGGATTTCCACGTTAGCTTTACTAGCCACCCCAATTTAATTCTAGCTGAATGAAGCATAGCAAAATTAAGAGATAAGGTCTTTCCATGGTCTATGTTGTTAAGAAGCATCACCCTTACCTTTTGGCAAGTAAGTTTATATTCTTTATCAACCATCAAGCCCTTCTTTAACTTTTGAACAATCCATGTGGCACACTATAGGAAAGATAACACATTTATATGTCTTTTGATCTTCATGGAGTTTGATGTCACAATCAAAATACAAAAAGGTGCACACTGATTGTTTATTATGCATCCCTAATGGAGCCAATTGGCAAAATAGATGAGACGACCTACCTGATGCTCCACTATTCAAAATCCTTCTTTTTCTTGAATAGGCTCTATAAAATGGAAAACAATAAGTGGATCACACAACCAATCCATGCCATGTAACATGGGCTCCATATATAGCCCATTTCCATGTGTTCTTCATGTCAACCCTCTATTATCGATGCCAATGCCAATGATGGTCATTGGTCTTACATCATAAAGTGGTCTTGCATATTAGTATCCACACATGCCAAAATATGGGCTTGGTGGTTACACCATGTAAACTTTTCCCAATAAATTACCATGTAAAATTGTTTTCTTTACATCCATCTAATGTAATGACCATGCTTTACTTGGTGGCTACACCACGTAAACTTCCCCCTATGAATTACCATGTAAAAATGTATTATTTACATCCATATGATGTAATAAGCATCCCTTAGGTGTTGCTGCCCATAGCAATAATAGCTCTCACGGTTGCCATCCTAGCAATTGGGCTAAATTTCTTCTCATAATCAATGCCATATGTCGGAGAATGTCCTTTCTTGACGTATCTACTAACAAAACTTTTTGAATTATGCTTCACTAGACCCACATACATCCAATAATTATCTTCTTTTCCTTAGGCGAAGGTTCTAAATCCCATGTCTCATTATCATCTCTAATGCAACCATCGCTTCATCCCTGGCATCTTCCCAATGCTTATGTCCAAGTGCCTCCTCAAAACATATGGGCTCTACCTCTTGTATAGCTTTGATTATATAATGATGATACCCAAAATAGCTCATTCTATCCATTGGATATTAGACCTACGTACACCTAGATAACTGTCTTGTGTGTTATCAACACTATTTTGGCTCTTTGTACACTCGATGTAACAATAGCTAGGATCCCAAACTCCTCATCAAGGCTTTGTTCTGAGCCACTACCTCAATCAAACAAAGAAGTGACCTATTGAAACATCATACATTATAAAAGATTGATTCAAATTTTCTTTTCTAGGTTGCATAATATATGTGAGCTTGTGTGCTATATAAAAAAAGCCACTATCTCCATCAAGAAAGGAGCAACCTATTGAAACATTAGGTATTATAAAAGGCTCGATCACCTTTTCTTTTCCCTTGCATAATATATGTGAATTTACTGAATTTTTACCACATGTAGTACCACCTTTTCTTTTCCCTTTCATGATCCATGAGAACTTGTTAAATTTTTAGTGCACATAGCACCACCACATGACACATCAAAATGCCTAATATTTTGCCTTAACCTACCTAACTAAGGTCTCATAATAGACCCATTGTTAAAGGACTCTCTTGAATAGACTAAGTGCATGTGATTATTGTAGCACCCATTTGATTATTTGCTTCAGCCTTTAAATGATTCTTCACTTTTATATACCAACTTCTCATCTCATCAAACACAATATCCCTACCTACACTCGCATCTCACATGTAGCACTTGGGATAATAACATCTATAATCTTTCTACTCAAGGGAATAACCAATGAATATACATTTTTCTACCTTGGGATCCAACTTCATTTGGTACATGTACATAAGTAATGCACTGCACCCAAACACTTTCAAATGTTTCAAATTTGGTTTTATGACATTAAACTTTTGTTTAGGCATCTTGCTGAAACTATAGTTGCTACTTCTTCAACCAAAAAATAATGAGACCCTTTCATTCATCAATGCATGGCGGAAAACTTCTATAATATGCATGTGGGTGGATGCATGGTAAGGGTGCTCACCTTTGTTCACTTGGGAACCCTTGAAATATGCCGAAAACATGCCTTTCTTCACCTTTAATGTCTAAACACCCTTAGCTACAACATGAATTTACTTACAAGATATTCTAATGAAAAGTCAAACATGAAGTCGGGCACCAAATGATGTAATCCAATCAAGAATTAGATATCTATAACTTGTACACATTTCCTTGTGCACACTCTTAGTAGGTATCTCATATCGCAGATTTGGATTGGACGATGGTATATTTGTTTCTATATTTTTAAATTTTATTTTAAGAACTTACGAGTGCTAAAAAATACACTACTTTTTGTGCACATAATAATGACAACTTATAATGCTCAATTTTAGAGATTCCCAATGGTTAGAAGTTTGACGGAATGTAAGACTACGGTGAAATTCTAAATTTTATGGTTATAATTTTTTAGATATCATTTAGAAAATTATGGCAGAAGGTCTAGGAAATTTTAATAATACAAATTTTAATATTTATAAAAAAAACTCCAAACTCATATGGGTAAGATAGTTGTAGTGGTCAATTTATAAAAACAAAGTTGGGCTAATTTGAGTTTGGGAAGCCCGTTTTCAACCCTAAACAAGTGAATCCTCATTTTGTGTGCATGCAAGTCTATACCTAATCTTAGATTTGGTAATCTAGGCTTAGTAATTAACTAAGCCTAGAAGCCATGCCATGTGTAAACCAAATTAGCTTTTGTATACTAGACTTGGTGGGTACACCTTCTACATGTCTATGCCACCTTGTGTCTCTTAGCTTGGGAAGACTCCACATAACACATAAGCATCATGCCACCTCACCTTGTCATGTCATGGTTTTCCTTTCTGTAACACTATTTTGTTATGGATTACATCTACATGTAAACTACCTCTTTGTCCCATTCTTTCTCAAACCAAATTAGCTTTTGTATACTAGACTTGGTGGGTACACATTCTACATGTCTATGCCACCTTGTGTCTCTTAGCTTGGGAAGACTCCACATAACACATAAGCATCATGCCACCTCACCTTGTCATGTAATGGTTTTCCTTTCTGTAACACTATTTTGTTATGGATTACATCTACATGTAAACTGCCTCTTTGTCCCATTCTTTCTCAAACCATCTGACCTTAGGCATTTTATGTGCATGCATTGTCTTTCTATACCATAGCTTTGAAGCTCGTAAGTGAGTAAACACTTCACTTTTCTCTTTCGTGAAATAGAGCCACACTTTCCAGTATGGTCATCGTTAATCAAAGATACATAAATGGCATCCTTTGATTAATGATTTCTTTATTGGTACTTAAACATCATAATGGACGACATTTAAAAATCTTTAACTCATATGATTATCATGAAAAAATGATACAAAAATACATGTTTTACTTGCTATTCCAATTGTCATGATTTCTATACTTTGTGGATTCCATACACTTTGAACTTTAACAAAGTTGTAACAATCCTTTTGGTCATAATTTGGGCCTACATATTCTTTAACTGCTTAATATCAACATACCCAATTCATTTATGCTAAATATCAATGTCTGCAGCAATCACATGTGCACCATGTGTAAGCATTACAGCCTTTACTTCATGTGTGCTTATATCCAATATAATAATTATGCCAACTCTGTTTCCCTTTGAAACAAGTAGCACTGGTTATTGAAATTATCCGTATACATGAGGATTAAAATCTCACTTAAAGACCATCTCAATCATCTGACACCAAGATAAATTGAGGATAAATGAGGTTCTTTATGTTTGGCACATGAAGAACATTAGCAATCCTGGTACTTCATTTTTCCATCCTACATAGATAAAGGACCTTTACCAACATGCATAGGACATTGTAGTGTGCACTGTATTAGCACTTGTTTGTATCATTACACCTATTTTTCTTAATCCCTCAATTATTTGAAGACCACTCACCATGGTTGGTCATGTGGTAAGATGCACCATAATCAACATATCATACAACACTCATGGAACTCAGAGCATATAATGTATCGCAAATAACTACTCAGTTCTATCTTTGGCATGTTTCCTGATGATGTATAGATTCATCACTATAACTTTTTACTTTTTATGTCATTTTTATTTTTATAGGATTCCTTTGCTACATGCCGTAGTTTTCCATAGTAATAACACTATATGCTCTTTCCACTTTGATTTCTTTGCCACCAACTCAGTCTCTTTGGCTCCCTATTCCTCTATAGTGGCCTCTTCCACGTGTTTGTGAATTGAAAGTTGTTATTGTCCATGATTCCTATTTTCATATTGGCCTGCATCTTAGCCTCTACATAAAGATCTACCTCTACCTCTACTTATGTCGGAGTAGAAGGTTTGCTCTTGCACATTACAAGAGGATGATTTACTCCTAGCATTTATCTCCACACTAATCAAAAGGCATTTAAGGTTTTGGAAATTAAAGAATAATTTTCAAGTTTTGATAGATGTCTAAAACTAGTCATAATCTTCTCCAAGTGATTGACACTAAGTCGTCATCATCAATTGGTGCTCTAATAGGGGTGATGGGCCATGGCATTTGTAAGCCCTTTAATCTTCAATGAGTAATCATTGCTAGATAGATTGTTTCCTTTGCACATTATGCAGATCTTGCTTCCACAACATCTTCCTAGTCTGAGTACTTATGCTATACAACTTAACCAAGATATCCCATGTATCTTTAGGTGTCCTTGCATTATGCAGATCTTGCTTCCACAACATCTTCCTAGTCTGAGTACTTACGCTATACAACTTAACCAAGATATCCCATGTATCTTTAGGTGTCCTTGCATTCTGCTCTCTACAAGAGGATGCATGCATAGTTGCATCTACAACAACTGAACTGCAACAAAGTAAATTTGGAGTTTCAAATTTCTCTTGCATGGCTATGCACGCACCACTAGGGGCATGCGGCTATACACGTGGCTACAGTCGTCGTCGAGCCATGCATATAGCTGCATGCATAGCCGCACGAGAGAAATTGGGGAAAAAAAGGGAAGGGGATAGAATGGGAGAGAAACGTATCTACCTCTGTCTCTCCCATTCCTTCCCCTAACAAAAAGAAAAACTAACACATACATGAAAATTACAACATTTACAATATATTATTAAATAAAGGGTGCGAACAATCTTACCTCATGTAGTTGAGAAGAGTTGGGCTCAGAAAAGGTGACACCTATGATACAAAACAATAAAATAAGGTAATTATGAGAGTAATTCTAAGGCTAATCCATAATGAGAGCTTAATAAATACATATAATACTATTAGCATAATGAGAGAAATAAGCTATGCATTGAGCTATACATAATGCTCTCATTATGCATAGCTCTCATGCATATATCATAGTCTCATGTATAATCCTAAACTATGTATTGAGACTATAAACCTTGGCACCTAGGGGTTCAAACAAGGAAAGCATAAATATCAAAAGAGCCTACATTGAGAACTTACGTCAAGTGATTGAGATGGGTTGGGCTCAAAAGAGGCAAGACCTACAATGAAAAACAAGAAAATGCATATATTAATATTAGCATAATGAGAGCAATAAGTTATGCATAGTGCTCGCATGCATAGGCCTCTCATTATGCATAGCTCTCATGCATAAACATCATGAATGAGATCTATTCAAAGAGCTCTCATGCATAGGTAGCTCTTATGCATAAAGATCTCTCTTTATATGCATTCTCTCATTATACATACCTTTCATGGATAGATCATAGTCTCATGCATAAACCTAAAATATGCATTGAGACTATGCAAACCCTAAACCTAGCACCCAGGGGTGAAAAAAAGAAAAGCATAAATATCAAAAGAGCATGCATTGAGAAATTACCTCAAGTGATTGAGATGGCTTGGGCCCAAAAGAGGCAAGACCTACAACACAAAACGAGAAAATGAGGTAAACATGAGACGAAAATGAGGTAAACACGAGACAAAAATGAGGTAAGCATGCCGCATCATGACCCCTATGCATGAGTAGCTCTCATTATGCATCAACTATACATAGAGCTCTCATGCATCGATCTCATTATGCAAAGAGAGATCTCATAGCATAGCATAGTCAAAAAAATGAGAGCAATGCATAGACTAATGTATAATAAGAGAAACGATAAGAATAGAGTTCATGCTAAGTGAGTTCATGCATAGAGCTTTCATGCATACATCTTGCTATGCATATGCATACGAGATCTCATGCATACCTCTTGATTTCATGCTATGTATAGATCTGATGTATGGTTTACTTTCAACATCAAAAGTGGATATATATGCATAAAGAGAGCTCATGCATGCATAGCATTATGCATGCTCTCTTTATGCAGGCTTAGGGCATGCATAGCATTATGCACAAAAGACATTATGCATAAATCCTAATGCATAAGAACCATTATGTGCATAAGGCCTTATGCATAAGCCTTAAGCATAAAAACCTTTATGCATTATGCTTAATGCTTGAAAGACTTACCTCTTGATTGGTTGTTGAAATGAAGTTAAGAATAACAAACCCTAAACCTGCAAAACAAGGAAACACAATAAAGTTAACTATTTAAAAAAATAAGTTTAGCTACCAAAAAAGGAGTTTCAAAACAAATAATTATAATCTCTTTTTAGAGATAGATAAGTGAGAAGAGAAGTAGAAGACAAGAATCAAGAAGTGAGAAGAAGAAGACAAGAATCAAGAAGATAGAGGTAAGTATGGTAAGTCTAACCATATCCTTCTAATCCCACATATGCATATGATTTAACTACATGTTTTTATTATTAATTAAATAAATGAAATAAAAACAATGAGAGGAATAGAGAGGAGAAAACCTTACCTTGAGCATGAAAACTATGCTTGTAGGGAATAAGGAAAAATGTATTATGCACAAGAAATCATGAGATCCACGCTTATGGTTGGGAGATGGAAGCACATAAAGGGAAGAAAGCATGAGTTTCTTGCTTGAGATAGGGGAGATCTCAGATGGAAGGAGGAGGAATAGGTCTTTTCCTTGTAGGTTTTGAGAAGCTAGGGGAGGTGAAAAGATTGGCGAAAATATTGGCAAGGCAAAAGAGAGAGAGAGAGAGAGAGAGAGAGAGAGAGAGAGAGAGAGTTACGTGTGACATGGGAGAGTTCAAATTTGTTTTCCTAGTATGTGACTACTAGCACAGCTATACCTACAGCTACTGGCATGGCTATACCCTCATACATAACCACATGCATAGCCAGGCGTTAGCCATGTGCATAGTTGTACGTATAGCCATGTGAATAGCCACATGCATAGCCATGCACATAACCTCGTAAAAATAGCCCCGTGCATAGATGCATAAGAGCTATAACTGTGTGTATAGCCACATGCTATGCAACATTCCTTGGCTCTATGGACACCCCTCTCTCGCTACTCTCTTTCTCTAATTGCATCGACTTCAAGAGCCAAGTGTGCAGAGAGTAGCCGCCATGCACATGGAGCTCAAGGGAAGCTACAAATAGGCCACTGGTAGCGTGAGTGGGAGGAGAATAGGAAGTCAAAAAAATGATCATATCCCTCTTTCACTTTAGGGTTTTCCCTTTTGCCTTTTCACACCACTTGGGTCATTTCAAACTCTCTTTTTACACCCCACGCACCTTGGCTTTTCCACACCTTTTAGCCCATTCACACTTAAATTTTCCCTCATTTGCCAATCCACACTTTTTGACTTTTGCCCATTTACATTTACTTTAACTTGTCCATTTCATGGGAGCATTGTGCATATATTGGGCAGATTTGGTGCATTATTAGGGTGCTCACATGATTGTGTTTGTTTTTGGGGTGATCACATGCATGGTGATTGTTGGTTCTTTTGGGCTTATGTGAGTTGTGTGCTTTGTAGAGTGTTCACGCATTTGGGGGCACCTTATGGAGAGCCTTCACACGCTTCATGTTTTCATGGGCTTGTTCACATAACGTAGCACATTGTGGGCTTGTTTCACACACTTGGGGATTTTCTAGCCTTGGTTCGCATGCATTTATGCTTGGCTAGCCCTCGTTCATGTATGTAGCACGTTTTGGGCTTCTTTTACACATCTTTGGGGGATTCTATAGAGATTGTTCATACGTGGTTATGGGCTATTCATTTTATTAATATCCTTTGTATGATTGACGTGCTACTCATTATCATCATCATCTTCGACATCACTATGACACCATCTTAGACTCTCATCATTTGACATGTGCTCACGCTCAATTGAGATGGCTCTACTTGCTCTATATTGAGCTACCATTTTGAGTCACATGTTACATATCATTTGCCAAGTTCACACATACATATGGCACCACAAGACTCCAACCTTTAATCTTTCTTCACTGACATCATGCTATGATGAGGCAATATATTTATGTCATCTATGGATGTATGAGCTTGAAGGTTTATTACCTAGTCAATTTAGACATCTACTTGATGAGAGAGCTATATGTGCCAAATGGTTTAGATGGTCCTCCATGCATGATTTCTTGCTCGGGGGGTTCACCAAAAAATATGTAAGTATACCACGTGAGTTCAAATGAAGGGTTTTTTAAATTCAAAATTTTAAGGTAAATTTATAAAAATACATTTGTAGAAGGGGTTTTTTTAATTGATTTTGAAAAAAAAACCCGTAAGTCCATCAAGAAAAAGGATTCATTTTATTCACAATTACTAGCAATACTGTAAACTTGTTATGTAGCCACCATCAACATACATCTACCATCTATGCACAAATTCCAAAATCTTTGTAGGCACTTCAAATTAACCATTGACAATGTGCATAATACTCTATACATGCACATAAACAAAACAAAGGAGCCACCATCAATATACATCTACCATATATGCACAGATCCCAAATTCTCTATGGGCACTTTAAAAAAACCATTGTGCACAGTAATCTATACATGCACATAAACAATAGTCTATGCAAAACATGCACATAAATAATATAAAAAAACAATGCATATAGTAAAAAAAATATCGCTGTCTATACTTCTGCAGAGTATCTACGAAGACTTTGCACGATCAAATTAGGGTCTGAAACATAGTATACATTACGATTTTACTTCAAGAAGGCTCCCCAAGATATGGCATTGCCCCTTATGCCTATTGCTGCTGAACTCTCGACTAGCAGCTACTTGTAGAGATTTGCATTTCTTAATCAAAGGTAAACAGATGGAGTCACCCTTACCCATGTACCACTTTATTGCCTCTTTCTTTCCTCTTAATCAAAGGTAAAGAGATGGAGTTACCCTTACCCATGTACCACTGTATTGCCTCTTTCTTTCCTCTTGAGCTTGTTATGCAAATCGGCATTGATACCATGAGAAGACTATGGGGGAGAGGCTCCTTGCAAGGAAACTTCTTTACACACACACACACACACACAAGAGTAGACAAGCACACAAAAGTGAGATGGGTAGTTGAGTTTTATTCTTTCTTATTCACTTCTCTATAATCATAACATAAATATAAGAGAACATGCTATAAGAGAAAGTACTTTCCTACTAAAATTTATAAGGTTCATATTGTGAACCCAATAATATAACTATGCTATAACTCTAGTAAACCAAATTAGACGTTATACATCATGTGAGAACCACTAGCGACATATGTAGCATAGTCTCACCAACCATGCTAGTGGTGTAAGCCCGAAGGTGTTATCCTGGCATGTCATCCATATTTGCACTAGTTGAGCTCGATATCTCAACACACCCCTATGTTTGGAACCACTAAAGACTAACCTACATAATATCTAATATGGAATACACTTAGGTTTTCTAGAATAGAAAGCTCTAAGAAATATATTTCGTGTCATCCAAAATGGTGGAATCTTGTAGTACTATGCACCAAGATCAAAAAATGAGGACTATTAGATGAAGGGTAAAATGATAAATTATCAGAGGGTTAGATTGGTATAAGCTAACATGAAACATAGACATAATTATTCTAGGATCAACATACCTAGCTATGTTTTGAGCTATTAAGGTCATATCCTTGAGGCTTAGGTCTTTTGCAATGTTAATGCTAAATTGTAGATACGAGCTCAAGGTCAGTGAAGAAAAATGCAAGGAGAAGGTTTGAGCAGGGGCCCTATGAGTTACCTACAACAAGTGTGGTGCCCTTTTAATGACCTTGTTCATTTGATTGGGGGAGTCTTCTATTTGCTATGGCTTAGTCCATTGATGAGCTAGCTGTTGTTGAAGCTAAATAATAGTAATAATAGTATTATCCTTAGACTTAAGCAATTTTGTTGTTGTTACCTCCCACAGTGCTCTCACTTCTTCGGGCTTAACATATTTGTACTCAGCTTCCTTGGCCTTCTCTGTAGATGTTTACATGTCTATTCTTGCCTAAATCACCCTGAGCTTTTATAGCATCAGTATGGAGATTTATACGAACCATGCTTACATAGTGTCATTAAGTACTTAATCTCTTTTGTTAAGGATTAGATACTTCTCTATTGTGCAAAATCAAAGGGTTAGTATTTCCTTTATCATTATATTAATGGCATCTCACTCAATGAGTTTGGATAAATTTAATGGCAATGGTTTCCACACTTAGCAAATGAAAGTCAAGTATCATCTCATGAGGGATCAAAGTCTTTAGAGTGTGGTCAACGGGAAGGAGAAAAAGGATTGTACCAAAGATGTTGGGCTTGCACAGATCACTAAGGATGATAAAGCATTGGCTATTATGGCATTGTTGGGGAAAAAGGGAAGAACTCAAAGATTGCATTGTTGAGGAGTATGGAAATCTTGTCACTACTCTCAACAAGAATCTACCTTCTCCGACCCTTGAAGGGATCATTAGTTTCCTCCAAGAAGACGAAAAGAAGCTCAAAGAAAGAGGAGAACCTCAAGGCTCTTTCTACTCCAACAAAAGCTACATCATGCAGACAATTGCTCACATCCTCCAATAGCTCCACCATTAAATGCTCAAAACGCAAAACATGTCAAGCCTCTAAAGGACTAACAAAGTGAAGAAAGGCAAGGAGCATGAATCAGATGTATTTTCACTAGTCACCCCTATGGCTATCATGAGAGGCGCATGACTAACAATATATAGGCTTTCACCATCATTCCTCGTCGTAAAACATCTGGTCATTAAAGTTACCTACTAGGCTCATCTATAAGATATCTTACTCTTCAAGTGAACAAAATTTGCTTGAGTGGCCTTCTTTTCAAACCCTAGTCCCTTAGCTATCTAAAAGAAAGGGGGTAAGAAGGGTAGGAAAAAAAGTAGACTTCAAAAAGTAGGATATTGGGAAAAAAAAAACAGTAGTGGGATATTCAAAAGAAATGCAAGATTGAAATTAGCCCTTTCATATAAAATTTTGGAGTTACCCGTCAAATTCTACAAAGGATATTGCACCGTTATTTTGCTGTGATTATGAACAAATTAGTAAATGAGCATGGGAAGTAGATATGGATTAATCATTCCGTGCATGAGTACACGCACCAGTTGGGCAAATATTTATGTCCCATAAGCCAAACGTTACATCTTCACGCATGAATGGCGCATCAAACGTTGAGAAACTCAGATTGAGACCTTAATTTGAGAGACAGAGAGAGAGAGAGAGAGAGAGAGAAGATTGAGACCTTAATTTGAGAGACAGCTGAGAGAGAGAAGTTTTTAACTGTACAAAAAAAAATAAAATCTCAATTTAAATAACTAGAAAACCATAATGTATGTTGGGTGTCCCTGGCCAGATCACTAGCTTAGTCAAGGACGATATAGGATCAGTATATGAGATCGGAGAGGCTGCAAGGACGCCTTCCATGATGTTCCATCCAACCTTGCAAGCGTGCATGGCACGCTTGCACAAATCCTCCAACCAATGGTGAAGAAAAGGAAACATACCAACTATAGGACTATTGTACAAATCTGCGCTACATATTGTAACCTTACAACAACTTATTGAAGCCAGCCCTTGTGGTTATAGCTCCTAGGACTTGAGCACCAGTTTAATGTAACCTATTCATGCTTTCAAAAGGGAGCTTTCGCTGCCCTTATTAAGCCTTTCTGAGCAAAGGGAAGAAGAACGGTTATAAAACAAAACAAAAAAAAGGTTGGTGAAAATGCTCTCAGAAAAAGAAGAAGGGAAAAAAAAAAAGGAGGAAAACCCACCATAAGGACGACTAGTGGCTGCATTGTTCAAAAAAAATTGCAGCCAGTCTTTAAGTTTTGTGGGAAAAAATTGATGTTGGTGGGAAGAATTGAAGTAGTGCCTAAAGCACACCCCCAGCTGCAGTTGTAGTGGCCAATGTATGCATGTCCTGCCACCTTGAATGACTCCATAGGTTATGGTGAGGCTCAAAAAACATCTCATTCATTAATGCTGATTGTTGCCAAGTATCTGTTGCAGCAGGCATCAAGGAGAGCCCATTCACATTAATCAACGGTTTATCTTCCATAATCACCTTCTGGTCTGGCTCATCATGAGTTGGGAAATCTGTGATCATGGTATGCCCTCCATGGTCACTAGAGTGGTGAGATCCACCATGGTTGAGCAACTGCAAGGGCATCTTTTGCTCAGATAGCCTTTGCAAGGGAAGATTCTTCTGCTCTGGGGCCTTCAATTGGGGTAAAGCTTCCGGGTTGAAGGAATCTACAGGGGGAACATTAGAGAAACTTGAGAGCTGATCTTCAATGGATGCTAGGGTGGCTGTTGCAGACGTTCCACTCATGTTGTGGAGATTAGGGGCCTGATCGAAGAAGGTATTTAACTCATAATTGGGATTATATGAGATGCCATCATGCTCTAATTTGATAGGCAAGGTGGTGTAGCCCATGCTGGCATTCAGATTGTTCTCGAAGGTGCTCATGAGGCCAGAACCACACGTTTTGTTCATCATAGCTGGAAAACCCATGTCAAAGAAAGATCCATGGTGGTTATCTTGCTCAGTACCTGCTGAATTATCTGAGTTTTGCTGCTGCCTCAGTCGCATAGACTCTTGGAAGCGAGAGAAGGCGATGTTGAGCAGCTGGCCGCCGTCGTCTCCATTAAAGTTGGCGGGGCCGCCAAAGCCGGCCGGGAAGTTGCTGCTCAATCTGGCGAGCATGGTGGAGGCGCTTTCGTCGAGCGAGGTGGGATCTACGCCCCCCATGAGCCTCTGCTTCACTCTCTTGTTTTTTCTGCAGCCGCCGCCCACCGGCACGTTGCGCAGGGCTCCGCCCTTGGTCCAGTACCTCCGGCAGTTCTTGCAGAAATGGCGAGGCTGCGTTGTACTGTAGTTGTTGTAGTAGCAGAACTTGGTGTTTGTGGAGTCGCAACGCGGACACTTCAGGGCTTGCTGAGGATCTTGATTCGCGCTCCCTGATCTCGGCCTACGAGCCTCGTTGCTGCTGGGTTTGCTCAAGCTTGAAGCCGCCAGCATATCCATCTGGATCTGATCATCCGGTGGCTTCACGACACCCGGATCTTGAAACATTCTACGTCTCCCACCTGCACATGCATGCCATGCACTCGACTGAGGATGTTAATTTCGATTTACGACACAAATCATCACTCCAATCACCGCTAAATTGATTAACAATCATCACTCTACACTAGGGTGAAACAAGAACAAGCTAAGAGCGATAATTAGGAACATTCCAACAGCGTCAGCTAATTATTGTGTGTAAAGATTGGGTAAAACGATGGGATTAGTGGCATATACAAGGGATTAGTGAGTAGAACACTGGTTAAGGGTGGTTTAGAAGAGCTTGCCTGTAATGAGGAAGCTGCGGAAGGCGAGTGAGATGGAGATGGTAGAAGAAATGAGTGAAGGGTCAGAGCTGTGTATTAATAGGGAGAGGGGAGGGGGTTTTTTTAATTTTTCTTCT
Source organism: Cibotium barometz (assembly GCF_041138505.1). Taxonomy (NCBI): domain Eukaryota; kingdom Viridiplantae; phylum Streptophyta; class Polypodiopsida; order Cyatheales; family Cibotiaceae; genus Cibotium; species Cibotium barometz. The sequence continues at coordinate 7,228,775 of NC_141109.1, forward strand.
CGGGAGGAGGAGCACGGTTGCAGGAGGGTGAAATAAATAAATGCGGGGGGATAGGGTTTTTAATTTTTGGGAAAGTGGACAAGGGGTCTATAGTGAGAGGGTGTCGGAAGGGCGCTCGTGAGGGGGGCCCGCCCTACCACGGCTGACGCCAGCAGCCACCTCAACGCCTGGCTGACTGTGCCGGCAGTAAAATGACAGCTGATAGCGACGGCCATGTGTGGCCCGGCCGTGCAGCATCAACCTCCCACGGGCCCCACCCCCTCTCCTTCTGCGGCGCGTGAAACCCATCGCTTTCCGGGCCCCATGGGGTGAAAGCGACGCCTTTCAACCATTTATTTAACGTCTAGTACCACAGATAGCCACTACCTTATATCGCTTATCAGTTTAAGTTTTGATTTAGAGCGAAGTTAGTATTATTAACCATTTACCCAAAAACCGGCCTCTTGTGTATTTTTGACCGGCGGTTGTCAAAAAAACCGGCCTTTAGTGTATTTTTAACCGGTTGAAATTTAAAACTGCCGACCAAATTTTGGGCTTGCCTTGAAGAAAACCGGTCAATTCTTTTAATGAATTTTAGCTATAAAACCACAAAAGTTTTTTTTTCAATTAAACGAAGGTTTTTCCAGCCTTTTCCTTTTTCCACTAGCTGGGAAAAATGTTTTTCGCTTAATAAAACTGTATAAATCATTGACCCTTTCTTTCTGGTTCATCTGGTCTTAGTGTCTCCCCATGGACCTTCCACATGGGCTCTTGTAACCTCATTTTTTTTAAATATATTCCGCTCTTATAACTAAAAAAAAAACTGTATAAATCATTGATGTCAAATAACCAGAAGAGAAGTGTGGTTTTCTTGCCTGAAACGTTGAATCGAAGAAACAAACAAAAGTCTCAATATTTGAGCCTTGCGGCCCCAAGTAAGGCATTCAATATATATATATAATCATTTGGAAGTTCAAAATGGATGGCATTTCCTTCCTACCAAGGACAAAAATTGCATTTTCTTACTTTTGCAAACCTCCAAAGTCCAATGGTAATGTGAACATGGACCCAACCCACATGGAAAAAAATATATATACATTTAAAAACTAAAGCTTTTGAACTACCTTTATCTCTCTATCTCCACAAAAGGAATATATTTTGAATTACTCGTTAGACTGCAGATTAGCTTTCAAATGGATGATTAGGCCACTTGATCTAACAAAAACAAGCCCAATCCACTCTCCCCACTAAAGTCCACTAGTAGACACTCCAATTATTTATCATTCGAGTACAAAAGTGTGAAGGAGAACCAACTTCAAGAGTGTAAGCTACCCACCACAAAGTCCACATGCAAGGTGTAAGACATAGTATCGGGACACTTATTTTCATGTCATTCTCACCACCATGGATTCAAGAGGGGAGATGATAATTTTGGTGAAGGTATTTTTCCCATACTTTTTTCAAAAAAAAATTGTGTGGCAATTCGAGAAGGATATTTGAAAAACTAGCAAAGAATACTAGGGCACATCCAATTTCCACTGTTTTTCCATAGATGAATAGGGCATCTTAAGATCTAGGTTAGAGAAAACTTGTCTCTTCCATAACTTGGAGGCCACTTTAGTACCACAAGTTAGAGTAAGTGAAAGTTGTGCTCCGAGAATCGCGGTCTGCAAACAACGTGGTTGAGATTGAGGGCCGTTATTTTCGAGTTAGTTAGAATTCGAGCATGAATTGTCCAAAATGTAATAATGCTAAATCTTGGTTACTTTAGAGAATTGCCTTTATTTTGATTGGTTGGAGAAAAGAAAAGCATTACTGATATGCCAAGTCACACCTAAGGTCTCATCACATGTGCAATGTGCATAGCTAAAACTTTATAATACACTAATAGTGATGGACAGATGTACAAAATGTGAGTGACGTGACAAGCACTCTAGACACACCGCCCATTTCTAAAACGACACACAAAGTCATGTTCACTTGCGGACACACAAAATCTGTCTCCAAAGAGATTAGCCTGATAAATGATTCTCCACGATATGGGGGTCGATTATTAATATTGACCACAATACAATTAAGCACCCGGGCGGGAAGAGAGAGAGAGAGAGGAGCACCTAAGACAGCGTGCGCTCGCTTTCCGCCCAGCACGTGCTCCCGATCTTGTTTTGTTGTCACCCCCCAAAAAGGATTAATTTAGTCTACTCCTAATTTTAGAACTTAACCGCGTGTTAAAAAAAAACACACTAAAGTTAACCTTGGGTCCCACGCTCTTGCTTTGGCTCCCACTCACCTTTCTTCCATGTGCCATGGCCATGCCTTGCATACGTGGACTGCCCAAGGTCATTTCCTATTGCTTTATACAACCCTCCTTTCTTGCTCCCAAGCCTCCCTTTTCACACCCTTCAATTTAAAACAAGGCGTTTTTTTTTCATTATTTGTGTGTATTTTTTTGACCACGATTTGAAACTTCCACATGTATTTGACAGTCCAAATGGCCAGAACAACGGACATGCTTGCCTTCAAGAATCAAGCATGCTTGCTCTTACGATTCTCAGTGTCCCTCAATTATTTGTACCACCGTCATCATCAACTTTGATTCCATTCCTTGGGCGATGATACTAAACGTGTGCAAAGAAGGGCAACAATACTATTTCATGCTTTCAAAACACATAATCAAGACTAATAGCCATGAACACTTAGTCCCTTCCTCTTATGCTCTCTGAGTTAGTCTTATATTATATTCTTCACTCTATTCAATGCATACAGACTCCCACTACACAATTTGTACCACATCATTATCGTGTTAGATTCTGTTCCTCGAGCGGCGAGTAAACATGCATAAAATTTAGGTATGAGATCAATTGATAGAGTGGATGCCAGGATAAAGCCATACAACAATTGAGAATGACACATTCCTACTTTTCTTGACCAACACTCCTCACATGTGGTCCTCTAGTCCTCTATTACTATAATATGTATATACGGTTGTAAATCTCAAAAGAAAGAGGGAGATTCCTTTTCACTATAAGGACTCACTCTAGTATATAGTCTTACATAAGGATAAAAGGTGTTTTTCTCATTCATTTGAAGAGTGGCATTAAGGTCTTCACTCACTACTAGATAGTTCCAAGCTTTTATCCTTCCATTTTCCACTAAGGTTCCATTAAAACTTTACATAAAAGAAAATAGGAATGCCATTCTCTTGTTTCCCTCAATTTCATGTCCCATTTCAACAATTCAAGCATGAGATGTACTTGCATCGGGTAGTTGCTAGCTAGGCCATGGTTTAATCACTCTACAATTTGTCTATATATAATAAGAGCCTTGCCATGTCAAGTGTAGACTATAATATGTAGCATAGGTAATCTCCATTGGTTTTTGAAACAATACCAACAAATTTATGCTCTTTATTCATAAAGCATTATTTTGTGATGATAACACATTTGAACATGTTTGACACTTCATGCAACTTCATAAAATTACTCAATAAGTGTGAATGTCGAGAAAAGGTTACGTACCTAACACATGAAAAGACAACGCTAAGAAAATGTGAAAATTGTGATCACAATCAATAAGCATGACCCTATGGAGATGCACGATGCATTGTAAAGAACTATTGCATAGCATAACCTAAGTTCCTTTTTTTTTCTATACAATGATAGAATGAAAACCACAAAACAACACTTTAGATGGGGCTCTTAAGTCAAAAGTTTCATGAGAATCTTTTTTTGAAGGCAATCCTATACCACACGTACATTTGTAGACCCTATATTAATGTAGACTATTACATAATACACATGACATCTAATTAATAATGATGTGAGTCGAAATAGAATTAGCACTATATGTTTGGCGTAGGGACTAATTAGTGTTACAAAAAGTCCCAAAACATTAATTGATGTATGTTATGGAGCCGACTTTGAACGTTTAGTTTCCTAACTTTCATAGAAATTATTTTGAGTGTCACCTATAAATTGGGTGTCACCTATAAATTGATGTGAACTTATTAAAAGTGATTTTTCAAATCTTAATAAATAACATTGCCTAAATGCAATAGCCAAGTGGCCAATTGGAGCCTATTCTCAAGTGAAGGTTCGTGCGTAACTTCACTTGAAATCCGTTCGCTTCTTCGAGCCTTTCCTCTATGTGTGTGTGTGTGTGTGTGTGTGGCTATATGCCCGGACATTGTTATTGGGGGTAAAAATAGTGTAGATATCAAATGGGTAATATTACACATTAAGGAAGAGATCCAAATTTTATAGGCTTGCTAGTTTGTTACTTATAAGTTGGAGGAATCAAGATTATGGACATATGGGCATGAATGCGAGTGTGAGTGTAAGGTGGTTGTTGCGACTATGAGGTGGTCGCAAGTGCAAGTGAGTGTGAGTGCAAGTGAAATGGTGAGATGTGTGATTTTACCTAAGTTGATGGAAAGAAATAGAAATCTTTCTCCACCCTCCTTCTACGTCAAACTCACTTGTATCTACTCCTTCTTCAATGCATTGCCCAAACCTTCTCTGGCTAGCTCTCCTTCTCTCTTGTGCTTCACTTCATGTAAAAGCACCATCTTTGACCATCTTTAATCCTTCTCAAAAAGCACCATCTTTGACCATCTTGTTAACTTCTTTTACCATATGGATACATCTTGGCTTCTCGTACACTAGTTCTAAGATGAGTTAAACATTGCTTGTGTGCTTAATACCTTTACTACGGCTTTGACTCTTGCACAAATTAATCTTGTAGTAATTGGTACTTGTAGACACTTTTTTGATCACTTCCTAGTTATATGATTGTGTTGTTGGATCTCATAAAGAATGGAGATCCGGACTCACACATACACAATGTCAATGACAAGAATACAAAGGTGTATAGTGTGAGAGAGAATGGCAAGCTCAAAGGAGAGAAATGAAAGCTCTCTAAAAGTATAAATGAGAAAACTACCCTAAAATGTGAGTAGGTTACTTATATATTAGCTAACCCTAAGGTGCCCATTCATACCTAGATGGCCATGGGAAAAAACCCAGTGCGACAAAAGTTCCCATGGAATACGTGTATGACCTCACAGTGAAGTACTACCAGATATCTAACAAACCCTCTTATAGTACAAATGTGAGATTTACAGAGATTACAGATCTTTGAAAGGGAAGAGGCCCAAATCTTTGTGCAAGGCCTCAAAATTTTCATGTAATAAGGCTTTAGTGAAAAGATCTTCCACATCATATCATGTATAGTACAATAGAACAAATCGGTCTCTCCTACATGGAGCCTCCCTCTAACATAGTGATAATGCACTTCAATGTACTTAGTCCTAGCTTAAAAGACATAATTCTTTGCAACTACCATTGCACTACTCTAACTGTTAGTGAAAATAGGAGTAGGGGTGTCTGAAGGGACACAAATACCATACACATTCAATTGTCACAGTGAATATGCTCCTCTCACAAGACAATATTGCCACAGTTGGTTACTTGTTGCTTAGCTAAGATATGCACAAATTACCAAGAAAGAAATACCTTCCATATGTGGGCTTTGTGGTTCCACCTATTTCTTTGGGTGAACACTTGTTTGCTCATTCACTAGAAAGAGGTATACCTATGCTTGCAACTATTGGGCTACTGCCTCGATTGGACCAATAAATGCAATAGTAGGTCCAAATCTAAACACAAGATTACATCATCTTGTTGCCACCTACACTCACCCATGAGTTCACACAATGCCAGTTGGGAGTGGTGTAGCACCGAGGACTCATGTTCCCCTAAGGGGGTTCACTATATTGAAACTCTCTATGTCACATGCGTTCAAGGCTTAATTTAAAAACCCCTTATCTGTAAAAAAAAATTAAGACTAAAACACACCCTTTTTTTATTCAATCTATAAATACCCCCTTTAAATGGTACCCTTCTGTATGTAAAAAAATGTGTTAAAAAATGGATTTTTAAAACCCCTTATGTTGAACCGACATGCCACTCTTACATATTTATGAGCGACCCCCTCGAGCATATTTATGAGCGACCCCCTCGAGCATGTCCCTCCACCACTGGATAGACCAATCCCAGTAGAACCTCTAGTTAATCTTGCACCACCACCAAGAATGGTATTGGCTGAGGATGCCATAAGGATGGCAAAAGAATTAGGGAAAATTTGGGCTCCAAATGGGCCCTTTAAGGGCTTTCTCTCTCCTCCTGGAATCCCAAAAAAGTGAAAATAATATTATTTATTAGGTTTCTCTCTCTTCTTTTCGAATCTAAATTGGCCTTTTTCATATTTTCTAAAGAGATTCAATGCTTATTTTATTCTAATGTTCTTAAATTCTACGTAACTTCAATCATTGTTGTGAGGGAAAATTCATATATGTGAAAAGCTAGTACTCTATAAAGTAAGAAAACAAGTACGAGGATATTTCTGACATATGTAACTATGCAACTATATTTTTGACATAAGTAAAACATGGAATTAGAAGATGTTGGTTGAAAATAGGGATATTTTTTAAAAGAACTCAAATATATCTTGGGAAGCAAACTTAGTATTATGAAAAGTTCTTTTTTTTTCAGCACAATTAAACATGCTTAAGTTCTATTCTAGTGCATTTTCATGAAGTTATGGTGGCTGTCATTGGGTGAGTTTTCCTAATTCAATAGCCACTCTTCTCCATTTGAATTTCTCTCCATTCAAATCTTCAATCCCTCAAGGAAGCCTCCAAGCTTTCACCTGAATCAATTCTTTCCTTACATAGTAGTATTTATGCATGGACAACAATGAAGAGAGATTTGGCTTTCTGGTACCGTCAAGTGGAACCAAAAAGTTATATTTACCTTCATTAATTTTCGATACTCGATTATTTTTCTACCAAGAAGTGTTATTGCATCAAGAAGAGCATCAAGAAGTGTTGCTACAGTGCTCAATGGAGGTATGGCATTAATTTTTATGTTATTTAAAACGCAAGTGTCTGAAACTAATGATAATGTTTTACTGCACCGTATATTTTTGCAAAGAAAGGAGTTAGTTGCAATTTCAGTATTGTTTTGTGGTCTGTAGAACATAAGAGATAATTCTAAGAAGCGATGTATACATGTGGACTTGGATGACGAGTATGCTCCTCTATAAGAGAACAAAGACTTCTAAGGTCAACCCTTATGTAATGCAAAAGGCCAGGGAATTAGGTAGAAAGCATGTTGATATACGGGTGGAAGGATCAATTTACCCACCTGATCCCTTCAACCAACAACCACCTAAATTTTCACTCCTAACTTATTTGATCAAATATGTTTGTGAGGGCAATGCTGGCTTCTTGGTTACACAACAAGGCTTGCTAATCAGGTGCAAAGCATTTGGATATCATCACAAAGGAGGCTAATGATGAAGAAAGCTCAGATCAAGTAGTTAAATGCTCAACTGTCTAACAAGGAGAATGAATACAATGAGTTGGTAGAAGTTGGTCATGCTCACCATTTGCAAAACCATGAATTGGATCAAAAAGAAAAGGATCTAGAGGCCAAGAACAATAAATTAGAAGGGGTGTTAGAGAAGACAGTCAAACATGGGCCCACCTCTAATTTATATGCACATGAACGAGTAAGAGAACAAAGACCACTTACTACATTGTCAAAAAATAGTGGAAACTACAAACGACGTATACATGTCGAGACTGATAAGCTGAAGAACCTTAAACAAGAGAATGGAGCACTCTCAAAATTCTTCTCAAGATAGATGGTGAAGTCTACACTTTCTCATTTAAAGTTTTGAAAATTTAGTGATGATCTCATGCACGCACGATTGCAAGATGTGAAGAATGCATTTACTACAAACCAAAGCTCAAGGTATTTGTGACAAAATTTGTTTAAGTAGAGAATCCTATGCAATGATCTACAGAGACAAATGGATGCAAGTTTTAAGTTCGTGCTGCAAAACAAAAGGGTAACTCCATTGTCGTGCTCTTATAGTGTCAGAAAAGCAAGGCAATAATTGAATAACAATTTCCTTGAACTCATTGGTGAGTTAAAACATATAGTTCACTCACATGTAGTTAAGCACGGGGCCGGGTTTCCCACTTGGGGCCTCGCCCTCGAATGTCTGGGCACGAGACTAAGCTGGTGGTCATTCTGAAAACCGAAACCGGGAAAATTTTCCATGCCCGGAAAATGGGGACGATTCTACCATTTTGAATTTCTTAATGAGTTTTTCTAACGAGGTCAAGATACTGAACTAACCTTCATCTGAATAAACCAGATAGAAGGGAAACTATTACAGGCTTAACTTGAAGGAATCAACGCTTTTTTCCTAATTGAATCAGGCACAGTCGTTGATCTATTAATTTGAGAAGTCTTTAGGTTATTATTTAACTATTCGAATTCTAAGCGTATTCCTATTGATCAATTTTATTATTAAAACTCTACTGATTCCAGCCTATGGGTTAGCCACCGCCCAACCAACTGGAATTGGTAGAACCAGACAAGTGCTCACCCACCCATAATTGAATGTCTTTCTTAACTTTTGCTTTAGAATACAGATATGCACACACTCCTCTTTAAACTTTAATTTATAAAACAATCCATTGACAACAAACAATTATTGGTTACAGATGTCATAATTCAAAATTTCCATTCAATCCTTGTTTCTCCTCACAAAACAGTATCGCTCTGGACTCTCCGTTGAGACCAGCAGGTCAGCAACGAGATCCAGTATAGATTATAATAATTTTCTCGTCACCATCAAACATACATATATCTTCCATGACATACGCATGGGTGTCCTAAGCACCACGAGCCCGTGCATCACCTGGTCAGAACCCTCTAGGATCATCCTTAGGTGTCCTGGCACTTCACTCAGGGACCGCTTCGTCGGCCCTCATCCATCATACCGGAAGCACACCATTTTACACCATACCCAGGCTGGTCAAGACCTAGGTAGGTTTTTGCCGCGTGAGCCATCCTTTGAGCACTCCCCGCCAGCTGTTTGCAGCCGAACTTCCCTTAGAAAAACACTTATACCAAATGCTCCCTGCAAGCATTCTGGCATAAGACAGTCCTTTAAGAAAACAGGGTTTCTATACAAGTTTTCAGTTTTGATTTTCTTTTGAATACAACGAGTATATCTTAATTCCGTATCCCAAGACTTCTAGATCACAAGTCTGGATCCCCAAGCTAAATTCCTCTAATTCTGAATTCTTGATCCTCAGATCAAAATCAAAGGTCTTAACTTAGTTTTAGATTCGGTGGGTGACTTGAGTGTAGATTACTGAATTGGTCACATCATCTTTTCTTGAAACTGACGAAGGAGTTACGTATTGGTCATAGTCTAATTCAGGGTTTGAGTTTGGAGGAAAGGTTCTCCCTGAACTATCTTTCTCGGAGGGTAATATTTCAATTACTACTTTACTGAATTTCATTCATTGAGTATTTTGAGTATTTTGAGTATTTTGCTTAACTGAATTCAAAACTAGTCACGAATTCCTATGAGGAATAAATTAATCATTTATCTAAAACTCCGACTTTGATAGTTTTTCTGAATTTTCTCATTACCATCCTAAAGAATATGAAACGGTATATTTTTTCTTCACTGAGTATTTACTTATTCATTTTCTAATATTCATGGGATTTAAACATAGGATTAAAGAGAACTCTTATTTTGATATAAAAATTCTGTATGCATCTATTTATGCATGAAATCCAACTTCTATGGAAATAACACTTTTATATAAAAGAAAATTCTTTTATGCATCTATTTATGCATGAAAAATCAATTTTGATGAAACACTTTTATAATAAAAAATTCTTTTATGCATAAAAATCAATATTGGTGAAAGTAACACTTTTATAATTAAAAAAATCTTTTATGCACCATTTTATGCATAAAAATCAATATTGGTGAAAGCAACACTTTTGCAATTAAAAAAAAATCTTTTATGCATAAAAATCAATATTGATGAAAGTAACAGTTTTAAATTTAAAAAAAATCTTTTATGCATCATTTTATGCATAAAAATCAATATTGATGAAAGTAACACTTATATAATAAAAAAATTCTTCTATGCATCATTTTATGCATAAAAATCAATATTGCTGAAAGTAACACTTTTATAATAAAAAAAGTTCTTTTATGCATTTATTTATGCATAAAAATCAATATTGATGAAAGTAAAACTTTTATAATAAAAAATTCTTTTATGCATAATTTTATGCATAAAATTCAATATTGATGAAGGTAACACTTTTATAATAAAAAATTCTTTTATGCATCATTTTATGCATAAAAATCAATATTGATGAAAGTAACACTTTTATAATTAAAAAAATTCTTTTATGTATTTATTTATGCATAAAAATCAATATTGATGAAAGTAACACTTTTATAATAAAAAAAGTTCTTTTATGCATCTATTTATGCATAAAAGTCAATATTGATGAAAGTAACACTTTTATAATTAAAAAAATTCTTTTATGCATCTATTTATGCATAAAAGTCAATATTGATGAAAGTAACACTTTTATAATTAAAAAAATTCTTTAATGCATCTATTTATGCATAAAAAAGAATATTGATGAAAGTAATACTTTTATAATAAAAAATTTATTTTATGCATCTATTTATGCATAAAAATCTATATGCATCTTTCTATGAATAGAGTTTAAATCTAATAAAATCACTCTTTTATAATAAAAAAATAATCAATATGCATCTTTCTATGCATAGAATTTAAATATAATAAAAATCACTCTTTTATAATAATAAAAAAATAATCAGTATGCATCTTTCTATGCATAGAATTTAAATCTAATGAAAATCACTCTTTTATATTTAAAAAAATCAATATGCATCTTTATGTGCATAGAATTTAAATCTAATAGAAATAACACTATTGTAATAAAAATATTTCTAATATGCATTTTTCTATGCACAGAATGAAAATAACACTTTTAGAATACACAAACAATGGGAATTACTCTTTTTGAATAATAAAAGGTAATACTTATTTCACAGAATTTAAGAAAATTTTGCCATAACCTCCTTTGTATGGCCGACCATTTTTTAATTTTTCCTATTCTTAATTTACTTAAAAATTATCCCCAATTGGTTTAAAGCATCGTAAGCTAATCAAATTCCACTTTTAAAAGAGAAACAATATGAAAAGTTGAATTCAAACAATTTGATTACTTAACTAGGATAAAGAAGGGCTAAATTTAAGAATGGGAGAGGGGGAAAGCCTTTCTAGCAAGGCATAGCATCAGATTATCATTTTAAAGATAACAAAAAAAATTAGAAAACCATGAAAAGAATAAAGAAAAAGTAGGATTTCTAACTTACATGAAATTCTAGGAGCTTTCCTTTGGCTTGATGGTTTGAGGGTTCTACTCTTGTTTGCAACAAGAGTGGCCACCAATTCTTTAAAGAGGGAATGGTCAAAAACTAATGAATTATTAAGAAATTCACATTTTTTTGGCTCTGGGGAGGAGGAGTAGAGTAACCGTGCATAAAACACTATTAAGCTTCAACAAAGGGGAAGACTTCTATTTATAGGAAAAAGTGAGCTTTCAACCAAGCAAACTGATTCTAGAATTTTCCAGATCAGTTTGGTCAATTTTTGACCATTTTTGGGTCAGTTTAGCTTACTTTTTGGAACTAGACTTGAATTAGGAGAGAGGAGAGATGAAATATCTCAATTTTTGGGAATTTAAAACTCCACCACACATGTGAAATAGGCGCCTCCTTCACGAGGGGGAATCCCCACTCTGAGGTGTCAAAAATTTATTTTTTTAGTATTTCCTTTGGTCCTTAGTCCACTCTTCATCTTATGTGAGTATTTACTCATTTTTTTGGGGGGGGGAGGGAATTTTCTTTATTTCTTCTATTTATCTCCTCCACACATTTGGATGAATCTGATTGGCCCTTCAAAACCTTAATTTAAAATTTTTAAAAAATCTGGACCCCTAGGATAAGGCCTTTTGAACAGATTATAATTGATTTCTAATGCACCTTCTGAAAACCTTTTTGAACTTCTGTTTCGGGGGAACTTATTTTAATAAGGAGATATTTTTTCATCCAAAAATATCTAAAATCTGAATAACCTCTCTCTAGAACATTTTCTCTGTCTCTAAGCCAAAATAGGTAGAAACAAGATCTTTTATATATCTGAAGAGGGATTTGATTACAAGGGAAGATACTGGACATCTTGAGAGGCTGGGAGGAGGAATCTTACAAATCTAAATCCGAACAACAACTTTATCTTGGATGTGTGCAAATTGCAAGCTGCAATGGTGAAGTTCTATGATATGTCTATTCAAGAATGTGGTGGCACACTGAAATTTGTACTAAAACTTGATGAGAGTGAAATTGTAAAGAATCAAAAGATAGAAAGAGTAAGTTTCACATTGATGAACTGGGAATTGGATGCTTCCATAAAGCCAAGTGATCCTCAGTACTTCAGTGTTCAATATGAAAACAAAATCTAGTGGCTCGCAGCATTTGAGGTTCTAAAAGAGGACCATGAGATCCTACAGATGTTTTTCAATCTAACAGAGATTTCTACTATGATTCAACGTCAAAAAGCATGCAAAATTCTACATGTCGATGGTTTTGGAGACTACTCAATGGAATGGCATTTTGCAGGTGATCTAAAGACACTAAAGTGCATGTTTGGTGTCTCAAATGATACAAATACAGAGTTTGCTTTCTTGTATTGCATGTGCTCAAGGAAAAAGAGTAAGAATGGAAAAAAGGCATGGAATATGAATACTGGAAAGGACGGTGCATCGACTCATGTGATCAGTTTATATGGGATTGTAGAATAATGGTTAGGGTGGATCCAAAGTGGGACCCTATACTTGACATTCCTTTAACACAAGTCCATCCTTGTACACTACATGCCATCATAGAATTGTGGAAATTTTGGTTTACGAATATATATGTTTTGTATATAAGATGCAACCAACGTGAGAGACCCAAACAGTGTGTAAGAGAGTGGAGGAAGTTCTTTCATGTGTGGGTCTACACAAAGGGAAAGTGAAAATCAAAAAAGATGAGAAGAGGTCAAGTGCAAGTGGAAATGTACCATGCAAACCAAGTATTGTTAGAGCCAAGGCTAGAAATTTTTTGCACCACAAATGAACCATGAAGGCCATTTATTAGTTCTTCAACCATGGAAGTATGAGGAATGGAGGAAGTTACACATGGTTGTCCCAGATCATAGTAATAATGGCGAGACTAGAATTGCAAAGGCTAATGTATGGATTGCCTTTAATAAGGTCGCTGTACTTCTACAAAAAATGACATTCAATGAAGAAGACTTGGCAGATGGCTCAGCATCATCCTGCAATCATAGAACTGGCAAAAGTCTTGGTCTTTTGAATCTGAGAAGTTTCCTTTTTCCATATTCACTTAACATCTTGGGAACCATGATCCCACATGTTAATCCATATGCGGTGTAAACACCATATTGGGGAATTTGGGAATTTACTAAGTCCCACTTTGAGAAATAGACCTATTTTTTGTGCATTTTGTATACAAATATTTATATTTTTATAGCCAAACCTAAAAGTTTACCTTATCTATGAGAATAAAGCAAATTAAATGTTGAAAAAATAACCAAAAAACTATAGAGTATGTGTGTTTTCCTAAGGAATTTCTTCTTTACTTCACTTTATATTAATACATGATGCTTGGACATCAATGCATTCTCTCTCTCTCTCTCTCTCTCTCCAACCCTTGACCTTTGACTACATATGCATAGTCGCCATACAATATAATAGTATGGTTATAATTCTGGTTAGCTCTTTCTAGTAAGTTGGAAAGAATATGTATGTGTGGTTAATAGTCTCGAAAAGAAAATCCCAAAAAATATTACTTAGAATTATTTGAGATCAAAGCACACTATATTCTTTTTGTCTATATTTGTGCTGAATGTTTCTAAGTTGGAAAAAGGATATCTACGTTACCCTTGAAAATAAAAATCAAAACAACAATAATGAGACTAATTTGAGATTTAATATATCTAGTATACTTTGCATTCATACTGCAATCATTTAATATCAAAGCACAGTTGGTATATTTTTTCATCAAAGCCCATTCTCTCCATCAAAATATAGTTAGAATATCACTCTTCCACGATGATCTTGTTTACAAAACAATCAAGTCTTCTATGAAATCACAACCCAAAAACCTTGAGCTAGTCTCCAATGTTGAAAGAATTTATAAACACCAAGGTATAAGTTAGAGACATGAATGTATTGTTGCCTTGTCACATCATTTTTGCGGAAGGTAAAATTCTAAAGTTTTTTAATGAAGTGTCTAGCTACATGACCACAAGATACTTCATAAAAGTATATTTTTGACCGTGTGGCCAAAGATCACAAAAGACAATATTATAGGACTATTGGATATGCATATAGTTGCAATGAACATTTTAGAATATATTTCCATACACACATGCTACAACACTTCCCACATTAATATGCATATAGGACATATGTGTAGATCATACTTAGAAAAACATATTTTAAGAGGAAAAATATTCGACCATGTGGCCAAATATCAATAGACACCAACTTGATACCGTTGATAATATGAGTCATACCAATATTTCAATCAAAGCAGTGCAATTGCAATTGGCAAAAGCATTGTAGCTATATGATACAAAAAAAATTCTTCCTATATATTTGACCATGTGGTAAAACATCAAAAGATCCAACACTTTAGACAAATATTTGGATCAAAGTAATGCAATTGGAATTGATTCAAGCATTCTAGCTACCATACAAGAAATTGCTTCTTCCAATATAACTTCAACAATATACTTGAAAATAAAATTCAAAACAACAATACCGAGACTAATTTGAGATTTAAACTTTTCTAGTGTATTTTGCATTCATGCACGCATTCATTTAATATCAAAGCACAATTAGTATACCTTTTCATAAAAACACATTTTCTCCATCAAATTACATTTAGAATATCATTCTTCATTGAGGAGCTTATATATAATACAATGAATTCTTCCATGAAATCACAATCCATAAATCTTGAGCTAGTCTCTCTGATGTTGAACGCATTTATAAACACCAAGGTACAAGTTGTAGAAAAGAGTGTATTATTTTTGTGTCACATCATTTTCGTGGAAAGTACAATTTTTGAAGGTTTTTTATGAAGTGTCTAGCTACACGACCATTTATGTAGTCGTTCTTATATCCTAGCTGATGAGCAAGTTGCATTGCTTCCATATCCTTTAGAGTAGAAACCAAAGGAATGCGCTTTAACCTCGATACTTGTGAGACACCCAATGGATGGGTTGGATGAATTGAGACTCTTGATGATGATCCTTGTACAATTGATGATCTCTTCAAGCAAGAAGTGATTGAAGATTGTTTCATATATATTCCATCTCCACGATTGATGTTCTTGGGTTGTACTGATGATGAAGATGACATAGCATTATCATCTCCTTTAAGCCATGTGTCAATCACAACCTTGAATTGTGTGTACAACTCATGTCCATATTGAACTGGCTCAAGTCCATATCGATCAAATTTTATGACTTCACGTGCATCATGGGATCCACTTAAGCGAGTCAAGTAGGGTAGAAGTTCCTCAATAATACCATATTAGATAATTTGGGAAAAATCCCATTCCCATTTGAAAAATGGGAGCATGGTGAACTTGTCCAAAAGTTTGTCAAAACCCCCTCATGTGACATATCATCGGAAAGATCTTGAAGAGTAGAATCTAAATCTATGATCTCCGACAAATTTGGAGTTAGTAAGTTTAAAATATGTCCAAAACTATATGGAGTAATTGATTCCCAAAATGTGAGATTTTTCCCAAATTACCTAATATTGACTTCAATCAAGATTGAGTCTCCTTGGTTAACATCAAATGTCTGTGGATAGATGCAGTTCTCAAGAGGGTTAGGACACCCCTTCTAGGGACTATCATCTATCAAAATAGTCTTGCTATGTTCACAAACATTGCCATATTTGTTCCACACATACTGAAGGGGCTTGAACATTGCTTCCACCCCCATCTTGTCTGGCCGATAGATGATCTTGAGTGGATGCGTATGGCATTTCTCCTGTCCCCAAATCATGAAAAAAGGATATCTCCTTTTTGCATAGCTCTCCAAGCAATTGATTATTGCGATGACATTTTTGTGTGAAGCTGTAGACCAAACTCCCACTTGGAATCTTGCAAATGTAGCTTCAAGAAACTCAATGCATCCTGGTCGAAGAACAACCCATCGCTTGCCCACTCGAAAACTTTGGAACCTCTTTGATGTGGAAAAACAATGTTGTAAAAGAAGACCATTGAGATCAAGTATCACAGATAGTTTGGTAGCACTTTTCGCCAAGGCCACATCACTTACTTTGTTTGCTCTACTCAAATCTGCCAAATATGCAAATAGACTATTCTTAGTCAAATTTGAATCATTCTATCATACAACACAAAGGTTAAGAACAAAATAGACATCTAGTCTCTTACAAGTTTTTTTTTTCATTTTAGAGCTAGTAAGCTAAGATAAAAACATTATATATAGTTCAATAGGGCTAAGTTTATTGTACTATTCCATATGTACATTGTATAAGACATTAAATTTAATATACAAATAGTATGCATGGATGGTAGATACTTCATCAAAATATATTTTTGACCATGTGGCAAAAAAATCTCAAAAAGTAATATTATATGACTATTGAATTAAGATACAACAATGTATATAGTTGCAATGAACATTTTAGAATATTTTTCCATACACACATGCTACAATATTCCACATTGATGTGCATGTAGGACATGCATGTTGAGCATACTTAGAAAAACATATTTCCAGAGAAAAAATATTAGATCATGTGGCCTAATATCAATAGACACCACATTGACACCTTTGATAATATAAGTCATACCAATGTTTCAATCAAAGCACTGCAATTGAAATTGAAAAACTCAATGTAGTTGTATGACACACAACATTTTCTTCTAATATATTTGACCACATGGCAAAATATTGAAGGACACAAAACTTTAGAGAAAACCAATACCAACATTTGGATCAAAGTAATGTAATAGCAATTGATTGAAGCATTCTAGCTATACCATACAAGAAAATATTTCTTCCAACATTATCATGTACTTCATACTTGTATTTTAATACAGAAGCACAAACTTTTTGCAACCAATTTTAGGTACAAACTTTTTGCAACCAATTTTAGGTACAATATGATGAAAATATTTTTAGAAATAAGGACTCTTAAACAATAAACACAAAACTGAGAGAAATAAGGACTCTTAAACAATAAACACAAAACTGAGAGAAATAGGCTTGTAAGGCTTGCTTTAGATAGCACCACAAAATGAGAAAATATGTAGGAAACGTTATGTCATGAAATCATCCTCCAAAACACAAGTTCAACCTTACACCATAGTGTTCTCATTGACAAAAGTTAGAGATAGAGAGGTTCAAACACCTGAAGTAGCCTTCAACCTCTCTTTCATAATAATATTTGCTATGTCTTGGCTTGATTCATCCACACCCTCCGGCGGTAGGTCAAGAGCTAGAGCACCAATGGGAGGAACCTCTTGAGCACTTGTAGGTGGGTTGGCGCTCTCATAGGCTCTCCAACATGCCGCTTCAATCTCTCTTTGCTCTTGACTATTGCACACCACTGCAATAGTCTTCATGTGATGTTCCAATGCGAGCGTTGATGCAACACCACATGAGAATATATCACATACAACCTCATGTGCATCATTGAATGCCTTGATTGTAACCTTGATGACCTTCTTTTTCTTTCTAAATATGGCCTTTGCAATAGTTTGTTCTTCTTCAAGCTCTCCATCCTTTCCTTCTTTGTCAATGGCTTCAATGGATTCATTATCCAAAATGCATGGCTTGTTGGAATTTCCAACATATCGATCTAGATTGATGAAGCTTTTCTCCATGGTCACAAGTGTCAACACAACAAATGAATCCATGGCCCCAAAAGCAAGACTCTTGGCCATTGGTAGGAAGTCAACACTTCCAACTTGCATATGGTACTTGCATGAAAGATTCTCAAGGGCCTCCTCCATAGCTGCCATTTGTTTGCGGTTGAGAAATGACAACAAAATGAATTGTTTAGGCTCACATGTCATTTTTAACAATGTGAAGAATGCCCCCAACTCCATGTGCCGCTTCTAGGACAACCACACCAATGGTAATAGGATCTTTATACACATTGTATATAAGATCGAATGCCTCAAGGTTGCACCCCACAATATATACTTGCCAAGGTAAGCTAGTAGAAGAATGAAGAGGATCTTGCTTCTTCACAATAAGAAAGTTCACAATGTCTTTTGCACCATTTGGCAATGGTCCTGCATCAGCCCCACGTGTGAGCTTTTTTGACACCCAATCACTGCAAACACCTAAAATCTTTGTGTATACATCGTTGGTGATGTCATATTCAGCAACAAGATCTTCCCAACTCTTCATCATACTATTGCTAGCATGAGTTGAGGCATTGAAGAGAGAAACTAGCTCCTCATGGAGCACCCTATCTTGCTTTGCCCTTGTCTCCATGTCAAGAGCATGTCAACAACATCCTCTTTGTCCCATTTGTTTCTAAGAAAGACGATGTGTCCATTATTAACTTCCTTTTGTAATGTGAGGATGTCCCCATCCTTTAGACCCATAAGGCAACGAAAAGTTGCGGGAGAAGATTGCCTTCCCTTCTTTGTGGTGGTATCCTCTTGAGATGAAAGCTCCCCCTTTGAGTATCTCTTCATGATGGTAATCCAACCATCAAATATCTCTTGTGTGCTCACTATCATATGACAATCACGTGATGCACACTTTTCTCCAATGTATTCTATAAATCTCTATCAAAAATAAAAATATGAAATGAGAAAGAAAACACCAAATGCATCTTGAATAAGACAAGCTAAGGTTGTACATCATTACCTCCCATGGTACTCTTTGAGGACTGCCCTTTGGAAGCCCTTGTTGAGGTTTTGGTGGAGACCCAAATGCTATCCATTGATCCCTTACTTGTTGAAGTTGCTCAAGATAAGGACCATTCTTCATAACATTGTGGGATTCCATATTTGTCATCCTAGAAAGCTCAATGCACATTTCAGCAGGACAGTCCACCAAGATTCTTGCATTCCTTGTGGCATATAGATGTTTGGTTGCTAGGCATCGATGAGTGCTACTTAGGATATAGATCTTTGCCGCATGGATTGAGTGAAGACCTGATATGATCCAATAGGAGTAAGAATGTAGCTTATCCACTTCCACCTCGTCACGATGCATGGGTCGCTTCACATCACTCTCCTCCAAAAAGGGCATGAGGTATGCTACTGTTGCTAGATTCATGGGATTCTTTACAAAAGATGATGTCAACTTTTGCACATAATCCCAACAAAGTGTTCTATAGGCATATAAAGGTGGTGCCTCATAGCATCTACCAACATCAATAGGAAACTGTGTGGTTGAGCCAAATGGAAAGTATTTTTCAAACATGTGAAATCCTGAACCATCCTTTTTTCCCTTCTTCTTAACCATGTCTGGAAAGTCAAAGGTTGTTTCAACACCCTTGACTTCAAGTGACACCAAAGGTGTTGCTTGGATTACTTGTGCCTTTGAAGATTGGTTTGTGTTGTCTAGAGGAGTGTTAGGAGGTACACTCACACCAAGAGCCTGTGAGTTTGAAGCTATTGATTGTGCTTGTGCATCTTGAATCTTTGTCCTCTTCTTTGGTCGAACACCATGTTTTGTAGTAGGAAAAAGAAGTTCACTATGCTTGATAGACTCAAATGTAGCTATTATGTCCCGTGTGCTTGATATCTCCTCTAGGAGGCTCCAACCCATTGCTCTCAAAGAGTATACTTCATCCTCTTTTATATGTGTAGATTGAAAAGATAAGGGATCCAGGTTGTATTCAATGTTCTTTCCCTTGATCTTTACTACAATACACGGGATCCCTTCCTTCCCAGCACATCCATCCATCAACCCCTCAATGATCTTTACTACAATACACGGGATCCCTTCCTTCCCAGCACATCCATCCATCAACCCCTCAATGATCCCAACTTGATCATATGTTGAATCCTCAAGCTTTGAAGCATATAAAAGAACATTGTTTGCCCTTTTTCCTTCTTTGTCATAAACATCCATAAACCAAGGCCACACAAAATCCCCACTAACTCCATCAATGATTCGATTCTCCTTCCTTGCCGAAGTAGATTTCTTTGCCATTGAATAAACCTACATAAGTACAAAAAATAAGATATATTAGAAACAAATCTCAAGTTTTGACCACATGGCCAAAGCTTTACTCAATAGTGTTATGATTACCATATGCATGCATAGGATTTGACCAATGTATGTCCAAATATCATCATAGAAAGGGTTTAAGTTAGAATTTAACCATATGGCAAGATATTGCATAGAAATATTAGGTTTTGACCACATGGCCAAAACTTTATTCAATAGTGTTATGATTATAATATGCATGCATAGGATTTGACCATATGGCAAAAACTTTTCTCTTTCTAGTTTTACTCTGAGAAGGAATCTCTATCTAGCCTTGAGGCTTCTCCATATACAAGTGATCTTGATCCATATACAATTTCAGAACACAAAAAAACCATCTTTGTAAGCTAGGTGCTCATAGATTTTAGCTATAATTTCATGCAACAATCAAACACAGGTGAGCATGGATTTTATCCATACTCTCATGCCACAATGAAAGGTTTATTTGTAATGCCAATTTTCATGTGGACATGGTCATAGGTTCATCATGGACCTATTATAGTGGAAGTGGCCAATTGATAATTCATATTCATGGGCTTTTGAAGAGATGTCTTCTATAGAATTTGACCATGTGGAAAAAACTTTGCTTTGTTTAGTTTTACTCTTAGAAGACACCTCTACTTGGCCAACTTCCTTGAGGCCTTTCAATATACAAGTGATCTTGTAATTAAGATGATTGAAAAAGATTTTTAGAACAGAAAAAGAACCATCTTAGTAACCTAGGTGTCCATGGATTTTAACCATGATTCCATGCAACAATCAAACATAGGTGCTCGTGGATTTTAGCCATACTATTATGCAACATTGAAAGAATACATGATTTTCTTACTTTTTTTCCATAATTTCAAATTTTGTTTGACATGAAATAGAGAGACAATGTGTTACATGTAACAATTGAGATACAAAGATTTGACCACAAGGCAAAAGCCTATGTGTCCAAAATGTTGAATGTAATAATTATAAGGTAGAATTTGACCATATGAACAAATCTTGTGACAATGGAGAGCACTAATGTTAGAGATCACTAATGGATATACAGAAGTGAGCATGGATTTTATCCATACTCTCATGCCACAACGTTTGGTTTTTTTGTAATACCAAATTTCATGTAGACATCGTCATAGATTCATCGTGGACATATTGTCATGAAAGTGGCCATTTGATAATTTATATTCTATGTGTAGCATGGGTTTTTGAAGGAGATGTCTTCTATAGAATTTGACCATATGGTAAAAACTTTGCTATGTTTGGTTTTACTCTTAGAAGACAGCTCTACTTGGCCAACTTCCTTAAATCCTTTCAATGTACAAGTGATCTTGGATATAAGATGATTAAAAAAAATTTAGAACACAAAAAGAACCATCTTAATAACCTAGGTGTCCATGGATTTTAACCATAATTCCATGTAGCAATCAAACATAGGTGCCCATTGTCAGGCGTTTTTCTGAGACGTCTTTTTGGCTCGTGTATATATGGATGCGTGACGTGTGTGAGGGTGTTGGCTTTGAATGCGTCTCCAGGTGTACAGGGTGGACGGCATTTGATTTGGGTTTGTTGCAGGCCTGTCCGGAAGATGGTTCGATGAAGGTGGTTTAAGCTGTTCGCGCGGCGGCTTGGTTGTGTACGCGTCCCTTTAAATGAGTGGGCATGTTTGGGCAGCTGCTAGGCGAGAGGAAAAGACCCTTGAAGTGGTGTTGATGAGCGTGAGACGCAAAGTGGGCATCGAGGCTGGGTTTGAATGTGTGTGGAAACCGGGAAGTAATATTTGAAGGGACCAAGGTCGTTTGAGATATGTGTGAAAGTATTTTGGGGTGGCCATCTTAGGTAAAATAAAAAAATAAATATTTAATATTAAATGGCCAAAAAAGCAAAGTGTGCGTGGAGCTTGGAGCTACCGCTAGCGCACACAGTCCAGAAACAAGTAGAACGTAGGAAGGCTGGCGAAGGATGATGATGGCTGGGGAGTCGGCGCAGTTGAAGAAGGCAGAAATGGTCAAGTTGTAAAAAAAAGGGGGGGCTCCTTGGTGTGGAGAGAGGAGGGCAACTATGAAGCAGCGTGGAGGCGCTTTGGAGCCCACCAGCGTAGCTGCAGCAAGGTGATGTGCAGAGAGATGGGCTGACAGAGGCCAGAGGGGCTCTCTGGGCGAAACAGCTGGGAGCATGGAGCGCAGCTGAAGAGAGAGGCGCCTGGGGCGCAGCCGCTTCGGAGATAGAGAGTGGACGATCGCGTGTGTTCTGGTGGGCTGGTGGCAGCTTAGCGTGGGCAGACACAGAGAGGTCGCCAGTGGAAGCTGGAAGCGGAGCGAGAGAGAAGCCGCTGCAGCGACGCTAGCTTTGGATTGTAGAGGGGCTACGTGGGAGATGAAGGTGGTCGCCAGAGAGAAGTGACTGAAGAGTGGTCGCCAGGAAGAGAAATCGCCAGAAGGAAGCGAAGGTGTGAGGTCGCCAAGAGAAGCCATACGCAGAGGAGGAGAGGCTGGTGGGGCCTCTAGTGTGAAGAGAAGAGTGGATGCCGACTGGAGGCGCTGGTCGAAGACAAGGAGCTGGTACAGCATGGGCTAGAGGGTGAACAGCCGCCTGGTGAGAAGGGAGCGCAAGATAGAAGGCATGAGAGACTAGCAGCACGCAGTTGTAGGGATAAAACTGCTGGGGCAGCTGAGAGATGCCAAACACAACCTCTGGAGACTGCAGAGACAGACAAAGAAAGTAGCCGCCCGGGTGAAGGGCTGATCACAGACAGCTGAGAGCTGCTGGCGTGTAGAGGCCACCTATGGGCAAAGAGGAAGCTGAAGCTGCTGGTGAAAGGCAGGCTGGTGTGGGCCGCCCTAGGAGACAGGGCAGGGGACAGAGTGAGTGCCGAGTGAAGCAGAGAGAGATAAAGTTGGTTGCTGCTTGGTGGTGAGCTGGTAGCAAGGCAGATAAGCTGCCTGGGTTTGTGTGAAGCTGACAGAGGATCAACACAGAGACTGAGAGAGAGATGATGGTGTAGCTGCTATACTGACGACACATGCAGAAGTGATGGGTTGCAGAGGACTCGAGGGTTAGCTGGTGTGGGTGCCTTCTGGAGCGAGAGTGGCCGGGTTCATTCTGGTGTGGTTGGTACAGCAGGCAGGCGAGTGGATTTCGTGGTGATCAGGGATGTGGTGTATCCTTGGCTGACAGGCCTGAGAGTTTTTTTATGGTTGTGTGAGTAAGGCTTCTGTGTCGGAAGAAGCTTGTAAAATGTTGTAACTGGGAATATATTGCTGGGTGTTTGCTTGGTCTATGGTGCCCCTGTTTTATGCTGTCTGTCTGGCGTGGGTTGGGTGGTGAAGTGCGAGAATTGTTCCAGCCGGTGTGGCTGTTGGTGCCCCCGCCGTTCGTGTGTAGTGTTTCCAAGTTTGCGAGGTGGAAGGGCTATAGAGGCAGGGTTTTCTTTCTTTTTTTCACCTCACATCCTTCTGGTGCCCCACTGAGGATTTCTCAAGGATTGTTCCACTGAGGAGTGGCTCTTTCTGGTATTGTTCCACTGAGGACTGCTCAAAGGTCTCTTACGAGGGTGTATGCCCCAGAGTAGGAGATTGAAGGAAGGTGTTTTCTGTTTTTTATCCCACTGAGGATTTGCTCTGGCATTGTTTCCACTGAGGAGAGCTCAGGGACTGGTACAGGTTGTCATGATGTGGTTTTATCCGGAGTTTCATGGCAGGAAGGGAGAAGATGTGGTTGATTTTTTGGAGCAAATGGAGTTGGCATGCATTAGCAATCATGTCACGGATGAAGAGCAGGTTCTGAAGCTGATAAAGATTTTCTTGAAGGGAGATGCCCGAAGCTGGCTTAAGGGTTTTGAAGCACAGGATGCTGGTGTTTTGACCTTAGACAGGTTGAAAGAAGGGCTTTTGGAGCGTTTTCAGCAAGTGGAGGATGCTAGTGTGCTTTGGCAGGAGCTGAGCGTCTTGAAGCAGGTCCATGGGCAATCATTGGACGATTTTGTGAAGGTATTTATATGTTTATGGGGTAAGTGGTGCATGACATTGAAGCAAGAAGTTCCTCCAGTATTTCTGAAGAAGAGCCTGTTTATTGATGGTTTGCTACCCCATTTGAGGGTCAGGGTTAAGTTGAAGAATCCCAGGTCATTTGATGATGCTGTTAGGGTTGCTAGGGAAAAGGAAGGCAAGATTTTGAAGCAGATGGAGATGGGTATTTGTCCGTATGAAGGTGTTGTGTCTGCAAGGGATATGCAAGTAAATCTGGTTGAGGTGGATAAGAGTCCTATGCAAAGCCTGATCAGACAAGAACCTCAAAGGCCGATACAGGTGCAAAGGGGTATGTTTTATATGCCTTCTGACTTTTTTCCAAAGTTTGAAAAGCATGTGCAGGTGAATGAAAAGCAGGTGAAGGAGCAAAGTGCAGAAAGGAGTTGCGAGTGGATTCTTCTTTGGATTCGGACACCATGGCTGTTCATGACAGTGATTTGGAAGGTTCTATTGCAGATCATTTGCATTCGGATCTGGATGATATGCATGCACATGGAAGCAAAGAGGATGATGCCTTGGGATTGGCTGATGATAAGAAGGAAGAGGAGCTGGACACAGGATGCTTTGAGGAAGATTCTTTGTCAGATTCTGCAAGGGAGGAGGATGGGGTAGAGACTTCTGATGAAGTGAAGACGGATGCGGATGTGGAGAGCGTGGAGGAAGATCCTATCATTATGGATTTTCTTGGACAGCTGGATGGTGATTTGGTACCTGCGATGAAAGGTATGGATGTTTGTCCATTAGGTGCATTGTGTGCTGGGGAGTCTTTGGACAATGATACCAGGGGGGTTGGCAGCACTCAAGAAGGTATGCATGTGGATTTGGCTGATGAAGAGCGTTGTGAGGTGAGCATTGTACCTGAGAATGATATCTGGGAAGTTGCTAGCCTTGATGAGCAGGAACTAGAGGTGGAGATGGATGCATATATGGTTGAGAGTGTGACAAAGGCTTCTTTGCGGATTGCTGAAATGCTGAAGGCAAAATCCAAGGATGACAAGGGTGCTGAGCCAGTTGAGCTGGATGGTTGTGATGAGATGCCTGAAGTACTTAAGCTGGAAGTGCTTGTGGACACTGCTGTTGGAAAGGATGTGGATTTTGGTGTGCAGTGCTGCAGCCATTGTGCTTCAGGGATACTGGGGAATGGGATGATGAGTTGTTGTTTCCTTTTGATCCTGGTGGATGATTACTGAAATTGTCTGAATGCTGCTGAGCATGAATGCTCTAGCAGATGGGGGGGTGGCAAAGTATCTCAGGCGTTTTTCTGAGACGTCTTTTTGGCTCGTGTATATATGGATGCGTGACGTGTGTGAGGGTGTTGGCTTTGAATGCGTCTCCAGGTGTACAGGGTGGACGGCATTTGATTTGGGTTTGTTGCAGGCCTGTCCGGAAGATGGTTTGATGAAGGTGGTTTAAGCTGTTCGCGCGGCGGCTTGGTTGTGTACGCGTCCCTTTAAATGAGTGGGCATGTTTGGGCAGCTGCTAGGCGAGAGGAAAAGACCCTTGAAGTGGTGTTGATGAGCGTGAGACGCAAAGTGGGCATCGAGGCTGGGTTTGAATGTGTGTGGAAACCGGGAAGTAATATTTGAAGGGACCAAGGTCGTTTGAGATATAAGTGTGAAAGTATTTTGGGGTGGCCATCTTAGGTAAAATAAAAAAATAAATATTTAATATTAAATGGCCAAAAAAGCAAAGTGTGCGTGGAGCTTGGAGCTACCGCCAGCGCACACAGTCCAGAAACAAGTAGAACGTAGGAAGGCTGGCGAAGGATGATGATGGCTGGGGAGTCGGCGCAATTGAAGAAGGCAGAAATGGTCGAGTTGTAAAAAAAAGGGGGGGCTCCTTGGTGTGGAGAGAGGAGGGCAACTATGAAGCAGCGTGGAGGCGCTTTGGAGCCCGCCACCGTAGCTGCAGCAAGGTGATGTGCAGAGAGATGGGCTGACAGAGGCCAGAGGGGCTCTCTGGGCGAAACAGCTGGGAGCATGGAGCGCAGCTGAAGAGAGAGGCGCCTGGGGCGCAGCTGCTTCGGAGATAGAGAGTGGACGATCGCGTGTGTTCTGGTGGGGCTGGTGGCAGCTTAGCGTGGGCAGACACAGAGAGGTCGCCAGTGGAAGCTGGAAGCGGAGCGAGAGAGAAGCTGCTGCAGCGACGCTAGCTTTGGATTGTAGAGGGGCTACGTGGGAGATGAAGGTGGTCGCCAGAGAGAAGTGACTGAAGAGTGGTCGCCAGGAAGAGAAATCGCCAGAAGGAAGCGAAGGTGTGAGGTCGCCAAGAGAAGCCATACGCAGAGGAGGAGAGGCTGGTGGGGCCTCTAGTGTGAAGAGAAGAGTGGATGCCGACTGGAGGCGCTGGTCGAAGACAAGGAGCTGGTACAGCATGGGCTAGAGGGTGAACAGCCGCCTGGTGAGAAGGGAGCGCAAGATAGAAGGCATCGCAAGAGAGACTAGCAGCACGCAGTTGTAGGGATAAAACTGCTGGGGCAGCTGAGAGATGCCAAACACAACCTCTGGAGACTGCAGAGACAGACAAAGAAAGTAGCCGCCCGGGTGAAGGGCTGATCACAGACAGCTGAGAGAGCAGCTGTGTGTGGGAGCTGCTGGCGTGTAGAGGCCACCTATGGGCAAAGAGGAAGCTGAAGCTGCTGGTGAAAGGCAGGCTGGTGTGGGCTGCCTAGGAGACAGGGCAGGGGACAGAGTGAGTGCCGAGTGAAGCAGAGAGAGATAAAGTTGGTTGCTGCTTGGTGGTGAGCCGGTAGCAAGGCAGATAAGCTGCCTGGGTTTGTGTGAAGCTGACAGAGTATCAGCATAGAGACTGAGAGAGAGATGATGGTGTAGCTGCTGCTGACGACACATGCAGAAGTGATGGGTTGCAGAGGACTCGAGGGTTAGCTGGTGTGGGCGCCTTCTGGAGCGAGAGTGGCCGGGTTCATTCTGGTGTGGTTGGTACAGCAGGCAGGCGAGTGGATTTCGTGGTGATCAGGGATGTGGTGTATCCTTGGCTGACAGGCCTGAGAGTTTTTTTATGGTTGTGTGAGTAAGGCTTCTGTGTCGGGAGAAGCTTGTAAAATGTTGTAACTGGGAATATATTGCTGGGTGTTTGCTTGGTCTATGGTGCCCCTGTTTTATGCTGTCTGTCTGGCGTGGGTTGGGTGGTGAAGTGCGAGAATTGTTCCAGCCGGTGTGGCTGGTGGTGCCCCCGTTCGTGTGTAGTGTTTCCAAGTTTGCGAGGTGGAAGGGCTATAGAGGCAGGGTTTTCTTTCTTTTTTTCACCTCACACCCATGGATTTTAGCCATATTATTATGTGACATTGAAAGTATGCATGATTTTCTTACTTTCATCCGATTTTAGTCTGATATGCAATAGAGACACAACATGTTACGTGTAATAGTTGAGGTACAAAGATTTGACCACAAGGCAATATCCTATGGCTATTTCAGAAAGAAGCTTTCATATTGACCATGGCTTTGGGCCACACAGTCACTTTTGCTTGAAGCATCATATAACCAGAAGTATATTTTTGTTACCTCTTTTGTAAGCACAAGTATGTGTGTCTTGAAAAAGTCATTTCATGTGAAATGCATACATATACAGAGAATTATTCTACAATGTCCAATTAGTCTCTATTGTGCTACATGGATAGATCACTATTTTCTGCATAGCGAGTGATTACACATATGTGCAAGTAGTATATAGAAGTACGCTTATACAAGCAAGGTCAACGCAGCATACAAGAAGAATCAGCAAGGCAGAAGCATTCTCAAGGGACAAGGTCGCATCTCTGCCATAACAAGAGTGTTGAAAAACTGATCAAGGTTAGTTTCATACTTGTTTTCTTATTTCTGCATTGTTTGTTTTTTCAAGTAGGTTCTTAGTCAAGAAACATTCTCGATTTTAAGAAAATTGGGTGTGAAGTTAACCATATTTTTATTTTTATGTCATGAATGTACTATATGATCTCATTTATCTTACTAGGCTAATTATGATTAAGAAAGATTAATTATATAATTAAGTATTATGAACCAAAAAATCAAGAAAACAAAGAACATGCATGAGGCAAAGAGCCTACCTTTAAATGGCTATGGTTACGATGCTTGCTGGCAAAGTTCTGATTAGCGTCAATATTGTGAATGGTGGTTGTTGTTGCGAAGCTTGCTGGCAAAGTCGCTTCTGATTAGCGTCTGATTAGCGTGTGAAGACAGAAACAAGAAGATGAAAAGAGGTAGATATGCAGATGAAACATACATGAAGGGTCAAAATCTTGCTTAAGCACAACTAAATCTTTTGATTAGAGAGCTTAGGTGAGGCATAATGCAGAGAAAACATCACAGAGAGAGCAAGAACAAAAACCAGGATCGAAAGTGCGAGCAAGAAGAAGAGTACGTTTTTAGGAGAAGAGAGAAATCGTAGAGAGAGAAGATAGAAAGAGAGGGCCAAATTTAAATTCTTAGAAAAGGTTCACATCAGTAAAGGATATCTTCTTTAATGAAGCATATATTCTCAAGAATATATCACATTTAATGAAGAACGTTTATAAATAAATGGAATTATTTAAAAAAATCACTTTTAGGTTCACACCATTAAAGGATATCTTCTTTAATGAAGCATATATTCTCAAGAATATATCACATTTAATGAGAACGTTTATAAAAAATGGACGTTTAACAATAAATGGAATTATCTTTAAAAAATCACTTTTATCAAAGTTCGTAATAAGAATTAAGCAATCAATTTTTTTTCATATCACACATAGGTCTTACCGTGGGGGCGTTGCCCCCAGACCGGGGGGCGCTCCTAGACCCCCATTAGGAATCATTGCCCATAGCAACTAGTGCCTCAAATGTCATTTAGAGTTTCCAAGAAATCCACCACTACAGTGAATAATACTATAATATTATTATATTTTAAAATATACTATTATAATATAATATTATTTTATATTATTAAATAATAAATATTAAAATATTATGTTATTAAATATAATATTAATTTATTAATATATTTTTTATAAGACAACATAGAAAGTAATAAGTTAGTTACATAGGATTACTCATTTTGCATCATTTATTGCTTTGCTAAAAGAGTTCCTATGTCTACATAGATATTTCAAGAGGTGTTGAGGCTATTCTAATATTAATGCCATATAAAATACGATTCATATCTTGCTATTCTATTTTCACAACCTTTACTTTTCATTATATGGATAAATCTACTCTTTTCAAATCTACTTTTTAATTTGACACAACTCATATTTGTTACTTCTTGATGTATATTACTGACAATGTGCACTACATTTAGGCCATAATACCAACTATTGGTATATGATTATTCAATTTTGGATCCAAAATTATTGCTTGTGCTGAGAAATAGCTCTCTTTTTTCTCTTTTGAAAGAATGATTTTTTGGCTTAAATGTGTTGTTTTGTTAGTTTTAATCTAGCTTTTAGTGTTTGTTAAGTGTGCACATAAAATGTGTTAGGTACTGTTTACATCCATTGCATCAAACAATACAATGGATTGCAACTTTGTGATTTTTAGCTCTCTTTAGAGTTAAACACAGAGCCAAAATCATGAATTTTATCTTGATTTGTGTGTTTTTTGTTTCTCAAAAACTCTTAAAAACTCTTGAAAATGACTAATCTTCTTTAATTAACTAGTTTTTATCATTAAGGGATGATTAATCTAGTTCAAGACGCAAAAAAAACTAGAAAATGTGTTATTGATCATGTAAGAGGTCGAAATTAGTGTTTTTGAGTGTTTTGATAGCATCTAGATGCATTAAAATACTTACATTAATTTTTTCATCAATTGGAGAAATTTTTCTCTCTTTTGCTTAATTAAAATTAAGAGACTAAAATTAAGCCGCATCGTACGATGGCCCGGCAGAAGTCAAGGAGGTGAATACCAGGGGAAGAAGCACAGCCCCTATACATTGCTAAAGATTTGACTTCGGTTGAAGAAGAAAAGCTCATTGCTAAAGATTTGACTTTCGGTTGAAGATTTCGGTTGAAGAAGAAAAGCTAATTGCTCTCCTCAAGGAATTTAAGGAATGTTTCGCTTGCAATTACAAGGAGATGAAGGGGGTACCGCCTAAGGTGGTACACCATATGATTCCAATCATGGAAGATTCAAGACCAACCAGGCAGAAACCATACCAGATGAATCCCAAGTATGTAGCAATTGTGAAGGAGGAAATTGACAAGCTCATTACCTGCGGATTTCATCTATGAAATTGAACATACGGATTGGTTGTCACCAATACTGATAGTGCCTAAAAAGAATGGGGAAAACTTTGGGTATGTGTTGATCTTAAAAAGGTTAATGCAGCCACTAGGAAAGACCATTACACATTACCTTATATAGAACATGTTTTGGAAAGAGTGGTTGGGAGAGAAGCGTACAGCTTCTTAGATGGATTCTCCAGTTACAATCAGGTGTCCATAGCACCAGAGGACCAGCACAAGACAACTTTCAACACATTGTGGTAGACATTTGCATACAAGGTTATGCCATTCGGTCTCACAAACGCCCCAGCAACCTTTTAACGGTTGATGTGCACAGCCTTCAAGGACTACTTACAAAAGTGGTTGGAGGTATTCATTGACGATCTATGTGCACACTCTCGATGGGTAGACATCTAGCCTGCTTAAGGAACGCGATGTCGATTATATCGTATATCATTGAACCCCTTGAATTGTCAGTTTTGGGTCAAGCATGGTGTGATATTGGGACACATTGTCTCAAAGAATCGTATATCCACTGACAATAGCAAGGTCAAACTGATATTAGAGCTGCCACCGCCTACTACCAACTACAAAGGAGTGCAAAGGTTTATGGGTCATGTGGGGTATTATCGCCGCTTCATATTTTTTATGCTGAGATAGCCAGACCTTTGTACAAGCTTCTCATTGTCTTTGAGTGGACTGAGGAGTGTCAGGAAGCATATGATCATCTGAAGCATGCATTGGCAAGCGCGCCAATTCTACGACCCCGCGATTGGGATCTCCTATTTCATGTACACATTGATGCATCAAATTTTTCTACTGGTTGCATGCTAACCCAGCCTGGTGAGTTCAAATTTGACTATCCAGTTTGTTTCGCTAGTCGTCAGTTGAATGATGTAGAGGTGAATTACACCACCACCAAGAGAGAAGGATTGGCCATGGTTTACGCCGTCTCAAGAAATATCGACATTACCTCTTGGCCAACAAATTCATATTTTTTGTGGACCATCAAGCCTTACTATACCTAGTAAATAAACCTTGCACCACGGGGAGAATCACACGATGGTTACTATTGTTGTTGGAATTCAACTTTACAATCACGGTAAGGAAGGGAACACAGCATGTGTTGGCCGACCACTTGTCACAAGAATTCCAAATGGGGAACCAGCAACTAGTGTTACTGATGATGACCTTCCTGATGCTTGTTTATTTAAGTTGGACATAGTACCCGAATAGAGCGAAGAAATCTCAGAGTATCTAGCTTATGGTTTTTCGCACAGCAAGAAATACCTTTGAACAAATATAAAATGCGATGGCTTATCAAGCTGGCTGCACCTTTTATCAATTGATTACGGGAGAACTATATAAAGTGGGAAAAGATAATGTGCTCAGACGGTGCGTAAGAGAGGATGAGTTCATCACCATATTGGAAGAGGCTCATTCAAGGATAGCAGGCGGGTTTTTTGTTGCTAGAGAAATCACAGCTCGAAAAGTACTTCAAGTAGAACTATGGTGGCCTACGTTATTCGGGGATGCCATAGAGTTTATCAAAAGATGCAAAGAATGCTAACGTTTCGCTATCCCATAGCAAAAGGACAAAATGCCACTCACCCCTATTATTATAAGACAACCATTTGAGATGGGGATAGATTTTGTAGGACCGATTAGTGCAGTAGCACATCTATCCCAAGTTCGATACACATAATCGTGGCCACAAAGAGACCTGATGCACAAACAACTGCAAAAATTTTATATAAGCAAATCATCTCGAGGTTCGGCTACCCATTATAATTTGTGAGTGATCACGGCTCACATTTTATTAGCAGAGGTGATTGATCATTTACTTGCAGGATTCTTAGTGATCCATTGAAAATCATCACCTTATTATCCATAGGCAAATGGTCAAGCAAAGAGTACAAACAAGATTTTGTGTACTAAGTTGAACAAACTAGGAACATAAGCTAACAATAGCCCTACGGGCCTATCAAACATCATATAAGGTAGCAACGAGTTACACTCCCTTCCGTCTAGCTTATGGTGTAGAAGCAGTTATGCCTATGGAATACCTAGTCCCAAGCTTAAGGATCGCCATACAAGAGCGGCTAACGGAGAATGCATTAGCCAAAAGGCTAATTGACTTAGAAAAGCCTGATGAGACCATACTGATAGCATCACATGAACTCATGGTTGAAACATTACGAAGGAAACACTGGTTCGACCAAAACCTTAAGCAAAAACAACCTGAAACGGGGGACCTTATCCTCATGGATGGTGTCGGTAGCGCCAAGAAAAAGAAACTTAAATACCGAGGCCTGGGAACTTTTCGAGTATCAAAAATCACACCTCAAGGGTTTGTCCGAATTGAGACACTTGACGGCGTCCAAATGGAGGGTTATGTCAATGGAAGTTAATTTAAAAAATATTTTGGACCACTAACCCAAGAGATGCTCTTGCAAGAACATCTCTTGAAACAACAAAAACAGCTTGCAAAAGAGAAGATACAGCAAGCACAAGAAGAGGATCAGGCTAGAATTACTGCACAAAAGACTGCTACATGATGTCAACATGGCTTCTATGACCCTTTTTGGACGAAGGGAAACTAAACATTGAGCCAGCACGACTCAAGGTGGGACTTACTTCAGCTAAAGGCCATGCAACAAGCATTGCATTAATACAGGGTCAAGCCATAACTTGATCTCATATGAAACCTGGGTAGCATTGGGTAAACCACACCTTGAACCCACTAATGTGCAAGTTCGTAGCATTTACTTCATAGCCACAAAAGCCGAGGGATTTTTAAATGTTAACATTTCCATCAAAAATAATTACTTGGTCGGGAAGGTGTTTGTCATGCCTGCAGGTTTCATGGAAGAAGAGATGATTCTAGGAAGATCTTGGATCTGTGCTAGTAAATGCAACATCCAATGGTAAGAACGAACAGCATTTATAAGCACAGGTGAGAAGGTCATGTCTATACCCTTATGGAGCTCGACAAACAGAGGAAAGCACATCATAACTCATAAGCAAACAACGAGTGCAATGGCAACACCTCAGAGGACAGGACTAAGAACCATTCCACAATGCTTACCCATACAATACCCTACATCTAAGGGTACACAGAAGTGGGTGCCCAAGAATCAACTAACAGATCAACCAAACAAGATGGACACCATAAATGATATAAGGAAGCCAAGAAGAGCCTACAAACAATTCAAAAGTTAAATGTTTTGGACTCAAACCAATTGGCAGGACTCCAAGCATCCAAGGAGACCTCAAGGAGCCCGTGAGCAATGGGTCTGAAAGGATTTACTGCAAGCACAAGGATACTACCAAGGCAACGCAAAAATATGGGTACCTAAAACAAACTCAGTGTGGCCAGTACCACAAACACGTCAAGTCATCAAAAAGAGGGTGGTAAGAATGTGCAACATCTACTCCCAATCCAAGCTAGCACCACACCCACCCTTGTGTGGAGGAAAAAGTAACCACAGCCAAATGGGTTGGGAATTTCCAAAGCAACAAAAGTACCCACTTGGGCTACAGAACTGAGCAGGAAACTTAAGGGTAAAAACAGACAGCAACAAAATTGTTCAGTTTGGGTGGAAGGAACAATAAAAAAACTCCCACATGGAACTAAAACGACTGCATCAACAACAAATGCCCAAAAGTGCCCAAGTGACCCCTTGGTTCTCATGGGGCGATAAACAAAAGGTATCCAATGAGTGCACAAATGGGTACAAAGTAAGCAATGCATCATTAACTCATCATGTGCATGTTTGACTGCTTGAGCACAAAAGAAAAAAATGAGAAAAATTTGATCTTATACATTCCACGTGAAACTGCAAAAAAAAGGGTTCACGCCGTGAACCACATTACAACCGTTCACGCCGTGAACACCTTATAGAGTTTCACACCGTGAAAAAGAGTTCAATACGTTTCACACCGTGAAATGGTAATTTTTTGGTAGCCAATCACGCAACACCACGTGGCGTTCTTCATTAAGAGAGCCACCCTATCCGCGCGACGGCTGCATTATAAAATCGATTTTCTTTCCTTTTTTGTCATTTCGCATCGTGTGATTAAGTGATCGTCATATTCGCTCCCATGTGCATCATCCGAGCTCACCATCTCTCTCGATTCTCGACTACTCTTTCGAGTGGGAGCTTGATACTCGTTTTTTCTTTACTTTTCTTTTTCTTTTTTGGTTGTTGTTTTTGTTTCTATTTTGTGTTCTTCAAAACACAGTACACATTGAGTGTTAACACAAATGATCTAGCTTTTCACGAGTATATAAAAGATTGGAGGCTCCACATACACCAAATCAAATGATTGAATATAATGTTACACTCTCACGAAAAAATTATGTCTGCACTCTCACGAAAATTATGTCTGCGCTTTCACGCCTGAGCCTTTCACGGCTAGTGCTGTTCACGAAACAATTCCTGCACTTTCACGTAAAAGCTGTTCATGCCTGAGCCTTTCATGGCCAGAGCACTTTCATGCTTGAGCCTTTCACGGCCAGAGCACTTTCACGCTTGAGCCTTTCACAGCAAGTGCCATTCACGAAATAATTCCTGCACTTTCACATAAAAGCTATTCACGCCTAAGCCTTCCACCACGGTCAGTGCCGTTCACGAAATAATTCCTGCACTTTCACATAAAAGCTATTCACGCCTAAGCCTTTCACGGTCAGTGCTGTTCACAAAACAATTCTTGCACTTTCACATAAAAGCTGTTCACACCTGAGCCTTTCATGGCCAGAGTCCTTCACGCCTGAGCCTTTCACGGCCAGTGCCGTTCACGAAACAATTCCTGCACTTTCACGTAAAAGCTGTTCACGCCTTCATGTCAAAGCCCTTCACGCCTGAGCCTTTCACGGTCAAAGCTATTCTTGCACTTTCACAGCCTCACCTTTTCACGGCCTGCACATTCACGTACTAACTCCTACTCTACCATAAACTGACTATTAATCGACCAATGGATTTCTCATACACTAACACTCTCTTCAACCATACTAACCTATTCCTTCGACTGATCTTATGTGCCTGTCGGCCTCGGAGTCTGAAGCCCACGAGAACCCATCTACCACTCAAGCAAGCAGTGCCACTGGATTCCAGCTAGCCAAAAACGACGGGGGACACAAAAACGAAAGATGAATTTCTTGGGTCCTTACGCCCAACCGTTCCATGGGACCCTCATCTCTAGAAGGAAATTGTTACAACCCATGGAAAGGCAACTCTCCAGTACCACATCCCGGAGTGTCTACAGATAGTAGAAGATGCTGAAGTGAAGGCCAAATTAGACAAATTTGGTCTTGAAAGAATGACATGTTAAAATGCAAGCCAAGTGATGAGCTATGGTGGATCAAATGCAAGAATCAACATCATTAACAACAAAGATATTAGATGATGATTAAGATGAGATTAGTGATTGATAGCTTAATGTAGGCATGGATACTCAAAAACTAGCAAATTGTCATTAGGCCAATGCCTCAATTTATAGAGTTTACATCCACAAGATGCCAAGCATCTAATCCCACTGATCTCTCTTTGATTTCACTCCACCTCTTTTGCTTGATTCTCTCCAGCTCTTCACTTTTCCTAGAATATCTCCACACATCCTAAATCTTCTCATGCTACCCTTTATTCTCTCCCAGTAGATACCTCTCACCTTTTCATTGCTTCTCACTCATTTACAGATTCTCTTTTACAGCCTCTTTGTTAAGGGCTTGTTCCCGCTCACACCCATTCACTTGTATATTTCAACACCTCCCCTCAAGTGAATAATCCTAGCACACCTGGACCCTATACCAAGTTTCCCTCTGGTAGCCCGCGACCAGTGCCTCAAGTCCCTAACTCATAAGCCTTGACACACTCTCTCTCTATGTGTCCAAGGCTTACTACTATAAGTGCCCGTGACCTTGACTAAAGTGCGGCTCACATACATCTACCACATGGCCTACACCATCGATAGCTCAAAGGTGGTTTTACTCTGTTGGGGCAGGTTACATTAGGTTGTGGGGTTTCTCTCTCTCTCTCTCTCTCTCTCTCTCTCTCTCTCTCTCTCTCTCTCTCTCTCTCTCTCTCTCAGAAAAGATGATCAGACTCCACTTTCTTAGGAGTCTCCATGAAGTTTGCCGATGTTTTTCCTTCTCCACTGGGTTTGTTGTAACAGTCTCTTACCATGTATCCTGGCTTCCCACAGTTGTGGCAAGTGAAGGTCCTTCCTCCTCCCCTGTCTCTTCCTCGTCCTCGTCCTCGTGAGAATCCTCCTTGGGTGAAGAATGCTTTTTTCTCTCCAGTTGTTGAGTCCACCCATTTCTTCTCTTTGACCTTGGTCTCTTGCTCTAGTAGATCTCCTTCTATCTCATGTAGCTTCAATTCAAGTACATTCTTTAAGGTTGCCACAATGTTTTTATATTCACCTTTGTCCACACTCTTCAGAAGCACTGCTAGTGCCTCATCATCCTCTACCTTCTTACCAATGGTGGCTCTGCCAGTTGTTGTTGCTTAATGATTTTGTATTTGTTCAAGTGTGTGATTAAAGGTTCACTTTCCTTCATGTCAAATTTGTAGAATTACATTAACAGATTTATCTTTGAATTTTTTGCTTGAGTGCCAAATAATGTATTGAGTTCATCCCATGCATCTTTTGCCCATTATATCTCTATGATGTGGTGAATGATTTCATCATTTAAACTGAGTACGATGAGTCCTAATGCTTTCTCATTCCTTCTCTTCCACTCATTTTTTCCAATCACCTCTGGGCATTCATCTCTTCCCTCAACTAGCCCCCACAGATTTTTCCTCATGAGCAAATACATGGTTTTTGTTTGCCATGTATAAAACTGCTCCCCATTAATTTAGCTAGCTCTTGTGACGTGCTCATGATGATGTGAAGGGGGTCTTACCTCTTGATCCAATTCAAGATTCAAGGACAGTGTCTACCCTTTTACAACTCAATCTGGTGTTTAGGTGATGATTACAACAGATTTATCAGCATAAATTCACCAAAAATTACATAAAGCCAAGGGTAACAAATCTGTACTGAATGGTTGGAGTATCAAACCATCTCCGAATTATAATCTGAAGTGATAGAGATCTGTATCCGATACCCAATGGTAAATTTGAACCCTCAATTGTACCAAAAACTAGTGATTAGTGTTGATTAATCTTGATTAGTAAAATAATCCCTTGTTTTGTGTATAAAAAAACAGAGTGTGCGGGGAGGCCAGATCTGGGGCCTTAGAGTTCAAATGAGCTCAACTCCTTTTAAATCCATCAATAGCAGTTAGTTTAGTAGAGGATCAAGCCAAGAAACAAAAGATTTGACCAAACATTGAATGCTTAATCTCTGTTTTACCAAAGTCGCTTGTTGCAGATTTGATGCAGAGCTTGATTCCACTTTTCCTTGAAGAATTTCTAGATTGTGAGGCCACCAGCATGCTCAAAGCATCCAAAAACCTCTTGGGCCAGCTCCTTTGCTTCCAATTCCAAGTAGTGAAGACAATTTTGCAGCTTTACTGTTAGAAAAAGGCGTTGGCGTTTTCACGGATTTTTGTAGGTCCCTATGGTGGTTTGAAGATATGATTAGATGAGATGATGCGTGGGAGGGTTAACTATGTGTGGCTAAGAGGCTATTGCCTAATGTTAAGCCTGGAGGGAGATCAAGCCTCTCCACCAGCTAGGGATACAGAGAGAACTTGCTAAAAAATTTATTCTCTCTTAATCCTAATTAATAGGATAATTAGCAAGATAATAAGCTCATAAATTGGATGGATCCTAACCTATCTTTGATACTATGTTAAAATGCAAGAAAAGTGATGAGCTATGGTGGATCAAATGCAAGAATCAACATCATTAACAAAGATATTAGACGATGATTAAGATGAGATTAGTGAGCAATTAATTGACAGCTTAATGTAGGCATGGATACTCAAAAACCAACAAATTCTCATTACGCCAATGCCTCAATTTATAGAGTTTACATCCACAAGATGCCAAGCATCTAATCCCACTGATCTCTCCTTGATTCACTCCACCTCTTTTGCTTGATTCTCTCCACCTCTTCACTTTTCCCAGAATATCTCCACACATCCTAAATCTTCTTATGCTACCCTTTATTCTCTCCCAGTAAATACCTCTCACCTTTTCACACTCATTTTTACAGATTCTCTTTTACAGCCTCTTGCTAAGGGCTTGTTCCCGCACACACCCATTTACTTGTATATTTCAACATGGCAAAGATACTCCCCCGGACTATCGACACACAGAACTCTATGCGGACTACTTGAAGACATATGACAAGCAAAGCAAAAGAGGTAGAATCACCACAAGGAAAATGGCACTACTGAAGATCTCCTCATCACACAGAGGACTTAATAAGAGAATCTTTTCAACTTCCAACTGCAATCAGGGCCCACATACACAACATTGACAAGATGCCTTTGAAGAACATGCTGAAGAAGAATTCCTATAATTCGAATGGTGCAGAATATGAAAATATCCAAGATGAAGCTACAGAGAAGGCATGCAGGGCAATGTCCTTAATGATGCAGATAAAGCATGTAGACAGATACAATAGAGTGGATCTCAATAGAATCGCCAAAGTACATGAAGAGAAGGAAGAAGATTGGGCATTGTATCTACATAAAGAGATGGAGAACTATTTAAAGGCCCACTAGTCTAAAATATCTAACCCTTACCTTCTCACACAAGTGCTCAATCATGTTGCCAAAAGACCTCTCAAGGAGCCTGAACCGGAGGAACACATGCAGTTGGTCGCCCTGCTACCAGATCAGCCCACATTAACAGCTGAAGAGGTACACGAAGGACATGCCATCTTAATGGAATCCAAGGAAATAATCAAGTAGATAAAGAAAGATCGAAAGAAGAAAACAGATAGAAGGATGATGGAGGTAATCACCGATGTTGCAGCAGAGTCACAAAGACTAGAGGAAGAAGTGGCCACCGAAATCCGTACATACCAGGAGGCACTGATGAAGGAAAATATCCTCAGTCAGATAACATAGGAACCTCAGCAACAGCTTACTCCCCCAGCAAGCCCTGTCCATCTTATATTTACTGACTTATCTCCTCTCAAGGATTCCAGTCTGGCAGACACATCAATAGAAACAGCTTTAGAACCAACAACACTCATACAAGCTGAAGAAACAAGATATTTATCCTCCTGAGATAGATTCTCCCACTACCACTCTCACCCCTAAGGAGGTACTGGCACACCTACCCCATCTCCAACGAGGCATGCTCAAGAGGTAAGAAAAACTATCTCGCAAGATAATCTTGAACCGTTTATTACTGATGAAACAATCTTGGATTCTTTGTCAAGCTCTGCAGAATATGAGGGACTCACAAGAGCAAACAATCCTCTTTTGGAGTTTCAGCTCTCATTGCATAGGATGCATTATTGCCCTTGCATTCTGGTAGTGCATTATGTGGAAAATGAATGGATAAGATGTGTGTGGTAGGAAAAAATTGTGAGAAATTGGTTGTGTATGTTTATGGTGGAGTGGTTTTAGGATAAGACTTCACTGTTTGTTCTTGTTAAATTTGATATTCGCATCATTGAAAACACCAACGTGAATGAATGGATAAGATGTGTGTGGTAGGAAAAAATTGTGAGAAATTGGTTGTGTATGTTTATGGTGGAGTGGTTTTAGGATAAGACTTCACTGTTTGTTCTTGTTAAATTTGATATTCGCATCAGCAGGTTGGTGTGTTGTTTTCTTTCTTTTTCAAAAATTCATAAAAAACAAAAACATAAGAGACCATTGACTCTCCCAAGAGCTTGCATTTCATTCCTTAAGAGTGACACAATCGATTTGGTATCAATTGGATAAGTATTACGCACCCAAAAAACAAACTTTTGACCCGAGAAGTTCCACATGAAATTACAGAAAAAACCGTTCACGCTGTGAACCATTTCCTACAGTTTCACGCCGCACGCGTAATTAACGTCGAAAATCACGGGATTATCTTTCTAAAAATAGAAAACCTTATCCTGACACCTCTGATACCGCGTAATCTGCCGAAATTTTTGAGTACGTGAAAGTTCAGTAGAGTGTTCACAACGTGAAACATTCTGAAGCTGTTCACGACGTGAAACCCTTTCTAGTTCACGACGTGAACCCCTTTCTAATCGTCCACGACATGAAAACCTTACTATTTCACGACGTGAAACATTCTCTGCAGATTCACGGGTTGACCAAAACCAACGATTAGACAGACCAAGGCCACAAGGATTGGTTAAGGAGAGCGTCCTATACCAAAAAGAGGAAATCTAACTCGAAAGGTAAAAAAATTTGAGCACGTGAAAGTGCAGGATAACGTTCACGCCGTGAACCATTTCTTGCAATTTCACGACGTGGAACATTCTCTGCTGTTTCATGACTTCAGAAACAGAGCGATAGAATCGGAAGCAAAGTGAAATTGGATTGACAAATAGCTTATCAAATCGACATACATGCACTTAAGATCCGAAAAACTCATCAGAGACAATCTTACGCGCGATGATAGTGCATCAAATCACCCAAGATCTTCCTACCAAAGAAGTGGGGAATCAGGACATTCCGCAAGCACACACTTGAGTGTTTTAAGAAACCTGACCACCGCTGAAACTAGTAGTGAAGAGTCCATGGAAGAAAGGCTTAGATACGCTAGGTTTGGGGAGGAGGAGAAACCACCCTCCCCAACCAGGTCCAGTAGTATCATTGATATCACCTGAAGATTTTTCGGTCTCCAAACTAGTCATGATGAAGAAGCACAATCTGTGGGCATGGACCTGTCAACTAGCACTAGACTCAGTCCACAACAAGAAGTGCCATTCCAAACGTCAAATTCTAGGCTGTCGAATACCGACACCCCCCGAATAAGACGAGACATAAAAAGTACGGTTAGGTTGGGTCATTCTTTCCTACCACCGAGGAAGTTGAGTTAGACCTCAAACGGCGATAATACCCCACATGACTTATGCAAAAGCAATCACCATATTTTGCGACTCGTACATTTCACATAGCATTTTCACTTATGGTGGTCATCTTTTTCAATTCCCTGAAAAGGCATAATGGCAAGTGTATGTGTATTGAAGTAATGTGAAAACAGAGTATCAAGCAACAAAAGTGGCATACTTTGGAAGGCACTTGGTATTTTAAGACTTCAAGGCATAAAAAGAGACCACCTTACACCATGGTCCAAAAATCCAACACAATGATGACCACAACCTACTAACAGACGCAACTCTTTTTTTAATGACATCTGGAGGAAGCTTTTTTTATGAGACTCAATTTTATTCTTGATAATGGGTGGCACCACAATAGGTCAATAACAAAAGCCCAAGCTTGGACTCCACAAAAATTTAATCCACTTCAACTCAAAATGGGGTTTACAATGATTCCCCATTTACAAAGCATTGTGTTGAACATTGTACAAAGCATATACTCAATGCAACTACACTAACCAAAAGGCAGGCTTTTCTTTTACTAGTTTGAATCCTATTTTGTGCTATGATAAGCCGTAAGGGCTAACAATAACTTCATCGTGTCAAAATGACTTGAGGTTTTTTGTTTCAGACTAGGCTATATTGGAAAGCAAGAAGATTAATATGGAATGAAGGCCCCAACCTAAAAGGACAATAAAGGGGCTTGAAAAAAGCACTATGGAAAGCACCAGTGGGTGAACGATGCCTTCTGATTGCAGTTTATTTGATGCTATTGGTGCTTTAGTAATCCATTCACATGACCCAGGAGTAAGCAGACACCTTTTACATGGAATATATCTCAATACACAACTGTCCCAAGTAGCTTTCCATGTCATCTCTAAGCCACTATCATTTCTCACCACATGGAAGCTTTCTATTTTTTGGAGAACTTCAAACCCACAATGTGTGGTCCCTTGGCTTTTGTCACATGGAAAGGAGGAGTTATGAGCCTTTCAGAATTTGAAAACCCATTTTGACTCATAACCTAGGTGTGCCTATGAAAACTCTTCTCTGCATCCTTTTTCACTCACTCACCTGTTTTTTCCACTCCTGTCATCATCCTAAATCATTGGGAAAAGTGCTCACGTCATGATTACAAAACATGACGATAGAATCCAATCTTTTCCATACATTCTTCCTTCTTTTCAAAGAGCCAGACAAAGCTATACAGGGCGGTTCAATGGCACTATATAACGAGATAATCCCCACAATACATTTTGCAGATTGCAAGTAACAGTCCCCACATGATAGTGTTAACTAAGAGCTCCAAAGGACAATTTCCTAACATATTGATCAGATCTCTGCCATATAAGGATTATTTACATTATTAGCATGCGCCCCAAAAAAAATCTTTTAAGCTTTGTGTGGCAGATTTTGCAGTTGTGGAGGGTTTTTGCCTGCCATGCTCTACTCCTGTGGCAGACTTTGCAGCTGTCGAGGGTTTTTGCCTGCCATGCTCTACTCCACGTCACTTGATTTTGCAGCGTTCAGAGATGCATTCTGCAGGGTTAGCTCCAGATTTTGATGCACGTAAGGTGGCAGCAGTTTATGCTCATCACTCTCAAGAGGCGCTTCACGTTTCTTCATGTTTCGTTTGATGAAGGAATCCACCTTTACGTTTTCTTGAACAGAGCCTATTTTCCGAAACTTTGCTAGCCGCTGTGCCATCAGTGGCTCGGGCTGCAGCTTGAGGAGCTCCTGCAGTAATTTGTATACTGTTGTAAGAATGTTATCTTCTACTGGTCTTGCAATCCTTCTCCCATAATGGAGCTTAACCACACACAAAAAAGCTGCTTGCAAGCTCTTTCATAACATCTGCGTGTACATGCTACTTACACGCATGTGTCGAATTATAGCCTCTTTCATGTTGTATGACGTTGTGA
The DNA here is from genome assembly GCF_041138505.1 of Cibotium barometz. Taxonomy (NCBI): domain Eukaryota; kingdom Viridiplantae; phylum Streptophyta; class Polypodiopsida; order Cyatheales; family Cibotiaceae; genus Cibotium; species Cibotium barometz. Next base: position 7,272,137 of record NC_141109.1, read on the forward strand.
CAGGATCCGAATGTGCACCACCAATTGGCTCCTGCAAAAATTCAAGGTTGTGATAAGGGTCTTGCACTAGGGGCAAAATACCAAGCACTTAATAAAACATTTAATCCATTACTTGAATTCCCATCACATGATACGTGCAACATTTGTATTCACTTTCAGAAACTCTGGGGAAGAATGCTTACGGGAATAACTTCATCGACAACATCTAGCTTCACCAGTTCCTGAGCTGTGATCTTCAATGCCTCTGTTGCCTGGAAAACCAACCACACCAATCACTTCAATACTTGCAGCATACAAGCCAAACAGCCACATGCAGGCCACAGGTCCAAACTGACCGGGGAGATAAGGCCATGATTAGCAAACATGCGATGAGTGATCCCATATCTTACCTTTGGGGCTGCTGCTGCAGTTTTCCATAGAATGGCTGCACACGCTTCCGGACTACACGAAAACCATACCAAAGCAAACATGCTCTATCAATGCTAAACAATCCTTCAAAAATTTTTAGCATCAGAACTTAGAGCTCTCAGCACACATGGGTATGAACGTGCATGCACATCAACACTGTTTCTACACTATCACATTAAACTTTTTACAAAGAGAGTTTGAATCCAAACCTAGCTACATAGTAGACAGCATTCTCTAGCATGAGCATCTTGTCACAGCAACCTATAGCTAGCGCTCCACCAGATCCACCCTCTCCAATAACAGTTGTGATGATAGGAACTTTCAAGCCAAACATCTCCCTGAGATTCTTAGCTATAGCTTCTCCCTACAAAGAACTCACAGATGAATTCTGAGCTCCTCAAAACAGTGTTACAGACAACATTAAGGTGGACCGTGGTTGAGCATATATCTTACTTGCCCTAGCTCTTCTGCTCGAATTCCTGCATAAGCCCCAGGAGTATCAATAAAAGTAAGAATCGGAAAACCATGATGCTCGGCATGTCGCATCATTCTCAAAGCCTTCCGATACCTGGGTGACCCCAAAAACAAAAGGCAATCACAGATGTATATGCTTAATCACTACAGAAGTAATGATAATCTATCCAATCTATGATACACAAAACACAAACATTAGGTAGATATTCATACCCGTTGGGAGTTGGCATGGCAAAGTTTCTGTATATGTTCTCTTTAGTGTTCCGCCCCTTTTGATGCCCTATAAACATGAAGCTCATACCATCGATTTTGCCAATACCGGTGATGAGTGCGGGATCATCAAACCCTCCTCTATCTCCATGAAGTTCTATCCACTGAATACCACAATCTCATTTGATGAGTCAAAATTTGAATGCGCTATAATAGAGTTTACGCCAAACCTTGTTTAGAAAGATTGCATGCTATGCAAGAATGAAAACCTTGAAAATTTTATGAGTTGAATGGTATTTCTTAAACCTCGTACAGTTAAGCCCAACGTTCAAACCTTGTCCGTAATGTTAAAAACGTGATCCAGACAAGTTGGCCTGTTTGGATGCCGCGCCACACTCAATCTTTGAACAGGGGACAATTGACTGTATAAATCTTTGCGCACCTGCAATTCACATGAAGATTTCGTCTAAAAATGGTGGGCGAAGGGAGCAAGAAAGATGTGCTTTGTTTAAATCTTCAAAAGTTGCAAACAACGTAATCTTTAAATTTTTATCATGATGTTTTGGCATATGATGCTAATCGAGATGGGATTTAACTGAATTATAGCTACCATAGGTTCAATGTCTCCCCCAATGCATTAGCTAGTGGTTAGAGCCCACAGAACCCAAAAGTAGGGCTGTGGGTTCAAAGGAGAACAGGCCTTGCACAAGGTGGTCTGTGTGTCTTGTTACTTGTAGAAGAGAGCATGATGGACAATCCGGCGCTCTCCACCTTCACCTGCCACGTTCAAAAACACTTGGAGGCGGCCTCCCTCGCAACGGGGGACTTCATGTGTGTCCCATACAGGAGGGCATGATAGTTGTCACGCCCACAATCGGACATCATCAATTCTTGCCCAACACCCCCCACATTCATCTGCAGCCACTTTGTAATCACAACGTGCAATCCAGCTCAAATCCAAAAAGGAATCTTGTAATAGTACACCTCCCTAGCAAAAGGGGATTTGTGTGGCCTGTGTGTGTCCCATACTAGAACTATGGACAAGCAGACAGCCCCGCCAGCGCTCTCCACCTTCATCTGTGGCATCTGTGAGACAATAACAATGTGCAATCCAGCTAAAAATCCCAAAAAAGAGGTTGTAGGTTCAAAACCCTTTGCAAGACAATGTCACATGCACACCTTAATCACGTGTGATGTGGACGTGCTTCCCACTTGTAGCCGCCTTTTAGGCAAAATCCAAGTGTGGACCAATTGGGGCATTCTGGCAACCCTAAAAGCATCCGGAGGTGCCCAAGACATGCAACAGGGGCACAATATAAACATGTTTAGTGACCTTTTAGATGATGTTTTATGACCTGAAAATGGATGGCTTGACCTGAATACCAGTTGCCATCAGATCCCTATATAATGGGAGGTCAAGTCATTCATGAGCATTCAAAGATAGAGGTTGCAGAGCCAAGACCAAGGGCTAGACAACCAAGACCAAGGACAACAATAGCCGAAGGCATCGGATCACTAGGTAAGCTATGAATTAGGCAAGACACCTCTTGTATTTATCAAGATTAATTTCACGTCTTTTGCAATATATAGTAGATTAGGGTTACATCTCTTGTCTCTCTCTTCTCTTGTGTGTTTGCTAGATCTTTAGGCTTATAATTAATCTAGTTTGCTTAGCATTAATCATCTATTTAAATCTTCCACTACCACTAACATGACATCAGCATTAATCTTTAGAGCATCTAGGTCATCCAAGGCTAGATTTTGCATTAGGGTTTGCAAGAAGTGCATGCAACAAAGGAGGGTTTGCGATTTTGCATAGGTAGCCAAATTAAAATTTGTGTATTTGCACCTACAATCGGTTTTATGCTTGTGTGTTAGGCTTCTCGATATAGATCTTGCACACATAGCCAAGTTTGCATATAGTTAGTAGAGTTTGAACAAGTAGCCGCAAGGTTAGGTATTGCAGACTTAGGTAGGAATGAGCTCCTTCAACATGCTTCACAACATTTAGTAGACCACGGAGGAAAGCTTTTCAATTGAGTTGCAAAGGATTGAGTGGGAGCTTGATATCAAAACAGGAGCAAGTTGAAAAGAAAGAGAACCCCAAGTCCGATGGAAGATGCAGTTAACACATGATAATGGCTTAAATGATGGCATCAGAAAAGGTTTTTATGGAAATGTCTAGGGCAGCCCAAGATCGAGAGCGTTGTCCTCAGTAAGGAAGAGTTTCCCAGCTAGAAGCTCTTGGGAAAAGATCGTGTTTGCTAGATCATTGGGATTAGTGTTAATCTAGTTTGCTTAGAATTAATCATATGTTTAAGCCTTCCATTGTTAGCACTCCTGTGGCTGACATCTCCACCTTCACTTGCGGCACTTGTGCAAACAACAACATGCAAACCTTTCTCCTCAAAGACTCATCAACTATGGTGCAACATTGGCTGCCATGGACATCAAAAATTGTGATCCTAGGTCGTGGTTCTCCTAACAATGTTGAGCGTGTTCTCTCCAGTACTGCTCATTATTGGGGCTCATCCTGCAGCTTGTCTGCTGGGAAGCGAAATACCCCCTTGTGTTACTTGGGTGTTTAGGAGTGACTTTCATCAGGAGAAAAAAGGTTAAGGTGGAAACTTGATTTGATCAACTAAGATCATGCGCGATGCTGCGACAAGCAAGACTTGCTCAGATGACGTTACGACGGTCTGGAATTATTTATGATCTTTCCTCATACCTGATCATACTTCTCCTGTAAATCCGATAATTGTTCCGAGAAGTCCATCCCGGTGTTGCTCGCAAGCTCTCGGACCTGCATGCATGCAGCACATGAACTCCATGGCTTGTTCTCATGATCATTATGACTTAATCTCATGATCAGGTTTTGAGTATATGTAAGAAAATAAAATAAAATGTAAGCAAATAGGTTTTAAAATGACTTATTACCTCTTTGATTTTCTTCTCGAGATCAACTAAGGGAAGCTCGAAGGGGAGGGGGGCCAATCTGGGCTTGTTGGCCAGCGGCTTGAAGCGGGAGAGGAACGTGAGCTGAGATCCTGCAAACTCCTCCAGCTTCATCTTCAGCGGCCATGGGTACTCCTCCGCTGCTTTGTCTTTCTTCACCTTCGCCTGCGTTTGATCTTTAAAGAAGCCCCTGTTCCGCCTCCTCTTGCCCCCTTCTTGGCCCCCCACGCAGAGATACGCCATCCCTTGGCTTACCCCGTTTCTCGAGCTGCTCAACCTGCCTGCTTTCTTTGATGCGCAAGAAGAAGACGAAGAAGAAGAAGGACAAGGGGACGAGATGGAGTCCCTTTGTATAGAAAAAGAGGCGGATCGCGCGATCGCAGCCGCAGAGTCCATGGCTGCTCTGCAGCTTGCAAGCTCTTCACAGAACCCTCTGGCTATGGCGGCTTCAGCAGAGACCCGTTTGAGGAATTAAGGGATTGTTTAAAGAGTGGTCTCTGCACTTTCTCTCCAAGGTACGTGCATGCCGGAGAAGAGACAATGAGAGTGCAAGTGCACTGCAGGCCTATGGCAGGGGGATCTGCCGAAGGCCCTGTCTTGTTTCCTTGCGTTTGTTTGTCGTGAGTGGGCGATGAAAGGCCATCCGACAAACGCTTTGATAAAGAGAGAGTGTCTAGCCTACATTTGAGACACTATCCTGCGTGTACAATGTACATGCACGCCATCCAATAAACGCTTTGATAAAGAGAGACACTTGAGACACTAGTTAAATTGTCCTTTACAAAGCGAGGGCAAGGTAACTATCGGGTGTCCAGTTAGGGGATCGAACCTGGTACCTCCACGTTACTTTGCTCCCTTCTAGTAGTCGCCAAAATTTTAAAAAAATAAATAAATTGTCCTACATTTAAGAGAGCCCGTGCGTGTGCATGTATATGCACGTGCACGTGCGTGTGATAAGAGAAAACTAGATTTTACACGGGTAGTGTGTCGAGTGAAGATTATTTAGTCGAGTGAAGATTAGAGGAAATGTTTACAAACAGATATCAACATGTTAAAACATGATGTGTGTTATGCATTAATTTATAAAACTTGACATGTAAGTCTCCACATGTAATGCCATGCCATCAACCGCTGAAACAATCATACATGTGGAAAGATTTACTAATTCTTAAAAGACATGTAAGTCTCCACATGTAATGCCATGCCATCAACCGCTGAAACAATCATACATGTGGAAAGATTTACTAATTCTTAAAAGACATGTAAGTCTCCACGTAATGCCATGCCATCAACCGCTGAAACAATCATACATGTGGAAAGATTTACTAATTCTTAAAAGACATGTAAGTCTCCACATGTAATGCCATGCCATCGACCGCTGAAACAATCATACATGTGAAAAGATTTACTAATTCTTAAAAGACATGTAAGTCTCCACATGTAATGCCATGCCATCAACCGCTGAAACAATCATACATGTGGAAAGATTTACTAATTCTTAAAAGACATCATTTCATGATTGTAGCTCAAAGGGGATATAAGTACTTTTTTGCAAAGTGTGTGTCGTAATAAGTAATCCTCATATGCTAGAATCGTATAATAATGCAAGTGGTCGTCGAGTAACTATATAAAAAAAGATTTATATCATAAGAGTATTCAAATTCATTTTAACATAACAAAAGATGTGTGCTTTTTATATTGTGTGTGGAAAAAAAAAACCATGTGGAGAGGTGGCATAAACTCTCCTAAATTTATAATTATAGGGAAACATGTCATTTCTTCATTAAGAGAACATTTTTGGGTATTTGAAGCCTTAGGTATATGAAGCAACCCTTGGATGGCTTAGTATGTCTATTTGTGTGAACAACCTCTTATAGCCATTTTATGTGTGAGTGTGAGAAGCAATGATGTCATATGTTTAGCCATGTAAGGGTATTACCGCCTAAGTATGATAGCTATTATAACTTGGAATCTTGGTGTTAGGCCTTCTCCTCTCACATTTAAGGAGCTCATCTCGTTACTTCAGAATGAGAAGATACAGATATAGAGAAGTGTGCAATGAGATATTTAATATTGCAGTGCATGATGATTCTTGGATCATCCACACTAGGGCTTCTAAGCACATGCCTAGTCGCAAGGATATGGTGTTCCTCCCTAAAGCTTGTGGGAGATGACATCATGGTAAAAGTGTGCAACGATGAAAAGTGCCCAATTAAAGGTTCGGGTATCATAGCAAGTCGGTGTGTCAATTGGAATTAAGGTGTCCAAGGTAGAATTTGAGAGTTAGATTAGAGTTTACCTAAGTTGAAAGAGTGGATATAAATGTTGATTTGAATCAAATGGAGGAACAAACCAACATGTTTATGTTTCCAATCATACTTTACTATGTTGTGCATACTTATGTAATATCCTTTTTCCATAGTAATTTAGAGCCTCGTGAATGGCATTAAAGCAGTGTCAAATGGCATCAAGGTGTCCAGGGTAGAATTGGAGAGTTAAATTAGAGTTTACCTAAGATGGAAAGGGGTGTATATAAATGTTGATATGAATCGAATGGAGGAACAAACCAACATGACAAAGAACCTTATTGCCAAGAATGAGAGACTTGTTCAAAACTTAAGCCCAATTAAGAATACTGCTCCAAGGACTGCCATTAGAAGGAGAGACAATCGACGGATAGATATAAATAGAGAAGTGGGTGACAAAGAGACACAGTGAAGTTAAGAAGAAGAGAATCCTAATTTAAGAGATAAAGAGATTGAATGTCATAATGTAGAAGAAGACATGGACATAGGGCTTAAGGATGAAGAGATTAAAGGTCATAATATAGAAGAAGGCATGGACATGGGGGTTGAGGATAAACCAAATTTACCTAATCCTACTCTTAGAAGAAGAAGGTTCTAAGAGAGGGAAGACCAAGCTGATGTAGCACTCAAATAGGTTTTTAAGAGAGCTAGGTTATCAAAAATTGGTGGTGTTGGGAAGATCAATGAAGAAATTGAAGCTTGGATAGAGGAGTAAGATGAATTCTTTGAGCTAAGAGAGTTTAATGAAGTTAGAAAGGTTGAAGTGACTATTTTTAAACTTAAGGGGCCTACCAAGATTTGGTGGAAAATAGTAGTGACTATAAGAAAACCAAAGGCACAACGTGTAACTTGGAAAGATTAGTGACTATAAGACGACCAGAGGCATGACTTATAGGGTAGTGACTCTATAAGAAGACCAGAGGAGGTAGGACCTATAACTTGGGAAGAGTTGAAGAAGTGTGCAGAAAAGATATCTTCCATCAGAATACAAAATACAAAAAAAAAAAGATGAAGTTTCTCAAGCTTCATTAAGAGAAAAATCAATGGATGAATACAAAGACCAATTTTTGGAATTATAGAAGTATACTCCACAATTTGTGACAACCATGCTCTCACAAATATATTTATAATGACATGCCCTCCATGCTCTCACAAATATATTGGTTGAAAATTTAGATGAATAAATAGTATAGGAGAAGTAGCATCATAGATTTTCAACATGCTATCAGAAAGGGTGATAACTTTTAGAAAATCCACCATCACCTATAACACTTAGATTCTCTGCACAAACTATCCTACAACCAACCAAATTTTTTATTATGTAACTTTGCATCAAACCAAAAATTGGGCATACATAGTCAAAATTAACACTTCACAGAGTGCCTATGCGAAAAACTTGTAGAGCCAAAAAAAAGGGACCCAAAACACACTCGAATCACTTTGAAACACACAAAATTATAGTTAACATAGTTAGCTACACACAATATGGCCTTCTTCCTTCACCTAAGAGGATGCTTCAATCGAAGACAATAACTTTCCTATCTATATATAGCTCTCATAGTTACCAAATGTGCTACTCCAAAATTAAAGAGGGAAAGAGATGGAAATACCCTTACCTGTCCACCACTTCGTTGCTTGGCTCCTTAGCTCTCAGCTCTAATACCATAAATAAGAGCTTAAGTTCCTTGCAAGCAAACACCATGCATATACACACAAGAGAGAGCAAGATATAAGAAAGAGATGAATGTATGAATTGTCTTCTATCTTCTTCACTCTCTTCTCTACTTTCATAAACTAAAAAGGTAAGAGTACATACTATAAGGGAAAGTACTCACCTACTATAACATACAATGGTGTTCGATCCATAATGTGAACCCAATTATATGAGCTTGTACTATAACTAGGTCTTACTCTAGTATGGTTTTCACAGAGCCTATTGTCCAAGCGGCATATCAATCATAATCTCACCAACCAGGCCCGAGTCATTAATGTTCACATCACTTAATATGAGGAAATCGGGATTCATCATTATTTTGTTGATTTCCTCCTTTGTACAAAGTTGTTCTTTGAAATTTTCCCTCTTTTTTAAGTTGGGTGTTCTACTAGTTCATGATGGGCAGTCGTTTCCCACTCTCCCTTTGGATCCTCCTGGATTGGCTCTAAGGGGGGCATCCCCTTTGCCAAAGCTTGTGCAAGAGTGTGGGCTTGTGTCACAGCCTCTAATCTTTGACTTTCCTGTGTGTCTGGCTCTAGGGTTTTTGCACTCTTTCCCTACTTCTATGTTCTTTTAGGGCCCTTCTAGCATCGCGTCCTTGTTTTTGTTGATTAAACATTTATATTTGGGACCTCCCTGAATTTCATTTCTATCTCCATCTCCTTACTTGTAGGATAATAGGTATCTCTAATTATAAGGCAACACTCTCCACATCCCTCTTAATCGTAGGAGTGTAAAAGATTTGCTCATGAGGATGGGTAAAGTTTTCCCTTAGCACAAAAGTCTGTATGGAAGGGGTTGGTTGTGCAACTCCTCTTCCCATTGGGATCCTTTGAATATTGCTCATTGTGTAACCCTTGTTGGGGCTAAATGAGACTCTTGATCTGTATTTGACTATATTCTGATAACCCTTTGGCAATGTTTAACAAGCCATCGGATACTGTGGGGGAGCTTGATTAACCCTACTCTTGATTGATCTAATTTTTGAAGGTCCAAATCTTGTTTTACTTGTTCATAAGGTACAATTTATGTCTACTTGCCTAGCTAAGGTAATGAAGTATTAAGCAAGACTCAAACAACAATATTTTTTATATTTTTTTTGTTAAAAAAGAAAAAAGAAAAAAAACACTCTGGGATTTTTCACGGTAAAAAATAAAATTGTTGCAAACTTAAAAAATCAAATTTAAACTGATTGGAATGCTTTCCTCCACGATTCCCAAGTAATTACAAATCAATCTTTCAACAACCAAACAACAAAAAATTAGACACCTACCATATCTTTCTCCATTCTTCAGTAACCTTATCCACTCATGTCTACATGCAAAATCTCAACAAATCTGAAAATAAAAAATTTTAAGCATGCAAGGAAGGAGTTGAGATCTCTAATAAGAAGAAAGAAGCAAGATTAGCCCCCATCATAGTGGTGCCAAAAAATGTTTAAGCATGCAAGGAAGGAGTTGAGATCTCTAATAAGAAAAAAGAAGCAAGATTAGCCCCCATCGTAGTGGTGCCAAAAATGTTATGGCCTATTTCTACTCTTCAAAGAGCTTTCTCCTCCTTCAAGCAAATAGTGAAATAAACAACCACTATCGTGGGATTTTTATCTTGCTTTTGGCCCAAGATCTCTTTGACCTCCTCCACCAGTGGCTAGCTTCGACTCCCAAATCTTTCTCTTGTTATTATCACCAAGAAGTTTGTTGCACCTCCTTACAAAGGACTCACCTCTCCCACTATCTACACTCTCTCACATAGAGCATTGAAAGGCATGTAGGTAAGAACCTAGAAGCATCTCCTTTCAACTCTCTCTCTCTCTCTCTCTCTCTCTCTCTCTCTCTCTCTCTCTCTCACACACACACACACACACACACACACACAAGAGTAAGTGCAAGGAGAATATAAGAGCTCGCTTAGCACAAAGGAGGATTTTTTAATTTTATTATGAGAAATTGACTTATATGCAATTGGTCCTTATTCACACTTGCTCAAGACTTAAAACCCTAAACTACTAAGATTGGTTAGTTGTTGCCAAATTTTCTCATAATGTTTACAATGTTTATAGTGCCTTCATGACACTTCTTATGCTACTCCCATTTGTAGTACAGAGTGCCTTTGTTAAGCCCAAAATGGTGTTAACACACACATAGTACAAGGACACCCTTTATAGTGGGAGGGTTGTATAATAAGATATGAAGCATTGAACTGACACTATCGAGTCTAAGACCGCTGCCCACTCATTAAAGTGATTTATTTGCAAGGCTCATCAAAACATCCTTCACCATATAGATGTAGATTATTACTCAAATAATCTTAAAATTTAAGTGTCTTTGCCCAATGTGAGTATTGTAGAGTAGTGCCTTTTCTTTTTCATTGGATGACTCCTGCTAAGTGTGCTGATTTTGGCTTTACTCAAATATCTTCTGGTCACATAGGAATGCCCTTTATAATTTAAGGACATATAATAAAGCTTCCAACTCCACAAAGAATACTAGAAAGGTTTGAACACATAAGCTTAACCTTACAAGGATGAAACTCACACAATGTTATTCACCAAACACAAAGGTTATAAATCCCTTTAGGATTACAAGGGGGTTTTCACAAAAGTTGATATGTAATCACAAAAGGTGTTTGATGCCGTCGTCAACTACAGTATTAGCTTTATGTGTGTAGCTTAGTATTAGCTTTATGTGTGCTACTACTTACCACTGGAAACACCACTCAAGTGCACTTATTGCACTTGTTGATTATCACAGTGTCATAGAGACTACAGTAGAGTTTATTGACCACCCACATTGTTGCTTGCCAATAGTAGCACACAATTGTTGCACCATTTCCATGCTTGTGTTCTGTAGGTACAATGCATGGATGCTTGAGCAGCCCACTCCACCAAGACTTAAGCTCAATGAGCTTCAATCTTTAGCTCATTCCATAGTATCTATAGTACACTGTTTAGCTCACAGTAGAGCTCATACAAAGTAGCAAGATTTGCAAAGTTGTGCCTTGTTTGCTCATCCCCAATTAATAAGAAAAATGTGCCTTATTTTGGAGCAACTAATTGATGGATTAGATCTTTGAATATTTGAGATTTTGGCTCTGTTTCAAGGTACATACAATACCAGGAGAATCTTTGAGCTTCACACTTTCACAACCCTACTCTTTGGGCTACAACGCTAGGCTAATCTTTGAGCTTCACACTTTTATAGCCCTACTCGCTCTCAATTGAAGACACACATGAGTGGTTTCTCACAAAAATGAAAACTCACACTCTCTCTCACTTCCACAAATGAAAGATACTTCTCCTCACTTAAGATACTACTCAATAAATAATGGAAGAGATGCTCTACTTTCTCATAGCTCACACAAAGTTATGCTTCACTCTTCAATGATGTCCTCTCTAAAACTCACAAGAGAAGAACACTCCCAAGAAAAGGGAGCTCTAATACCATATTAAAGTTTGGGAAAAAAAGGGAAGGAAGTCATGAGATTTACAATTGTGTGAAGAAAACCATCAATTGGGTTTCAATGACCTATCATAAATTTTGAAAAACACATAACTTATCAAACACATTGTTAACCCTTGCCACATGGACCTCTATGGCATAGATGTCGGCCACCGTATTATTTTCACCTCCTTTGGGCCACAAGAATTGGAATCACTGGAATTGAACCATGTATTGTATATTTTACGTCGTGTGTGCTTGTCGCTTGTCTATTAAAGACGCACCATGAGATTTTAGGTAGGAAGTACTATATAAGGATTAGATGTTTACACAAGCTAGAGTAGCCGAATGAGCCCTAGGACCTAATTTTTAACTTTGGACGCCCAAGAGTATAAACCCTAGCAGCCACACATAAGAGGCAAAATGTAACTCTCACATCTCATTCTTTTATGCTAATTCAATATAGTGCTCTTCTTATGTTATTTCTTGCTTGCATATGAGAGAGTGAGGGTGAGAGATTAAGTTGTGATGAGGAGGGTTGAGATTCTTTTGGAGTGAGGCGACGGTGGTAGAGAGGAGCTTTTGGGTGCAGCTGTGTGACAACATCGTCTCCTACGAGAATTCCAAGCAACAAGCTTTCATGAGGTGAGTGACACACACCGACTGTGTATTTGTGTGCTAAGCCATGGTAATTTGGTTTCTTGGTTGAGCTATTTGTGCTCCTAGGTGTGGTTAGGCAAAGCCCCATGATATTGGATTGTTCCCAGCATTCTTTCTATGGTGTGAGGGCTTCCCATAAGTGGCATCGCTGTCGGGGAATAGTCCCACCGTATAGCATCAATGCATTTTAAAAGCTTTTGAATGGTTAAGTCGATCAAATTTTTAGTTTTTGCAAGAAAAGAGTAGATAGGAAATCTAAAACAACTTTGATTTTGCTACATATTCTTGTTTTTGTTGAATTCTTTTGTTATCTTAGAAATTATGTGTTTAGTTTCTCATGTTGTCCTAAAATTTTGTGTTCTTTTATTCTTGCAATTCAAGTTTTTGGGTCAATTTCTACATTTTTGTTATTAGCATTTTTGGATTTTGCACGTAAAAACAGTAATTTGGGCTTTAAATCTAAGGAATCAGGTGAAATAGATCTTAAAATTGGTGTCGAGACATAGGGTTTACCCTTATATATTTGGACTCCTTACATAGAGAAATTGGGTTAGAAACAATGATTTGGGGTAGGATTTGCAAACCAAAATTATTTTTGTATTTTATAAGTTTTTTGCATTTTTGCATTAGTGCAAATTATGTAGATTAACGTAACTTAATCCACATGTAATTTGGGCCACAAGTTGTAAGTCTTTTGGCTGGCCACATTTAATGCATGCAAGCTTTAGGCCCCAAGTCAAAAAGAGAATCTTGGAAAACTCCCAAAAAATTGACTATTTTGGGAATCTTAAAAATTTCAAAATTTTAAGGATTTTTTGAGCCACGAGAATGGTGGGACCACACCTACCCTAACCCCCTTACTTCTTGAAAGGGACAAGTGTAATTACTAGTGTTGAAAGCCTAGTCCCCCTCCCTACTGCCTAGTCTCCCTCCCTATATTCAAAGGAGACCAAATGTGCACAATCCTCTATTCCTATTGGTTTGTTGCTAATTACTTTCATTAGCAAAAGGCCCAAAGTATGTTCAAATGCCCCCTAATGCAAAGTAACTAGGTTTGTGGGTAGAGCTAGTACTAGCATAATAAGAGCAATGATAGGATCAGGTGTAGGTGCAACATGTGGCACTGTATGAGAATGCAGTGGTCTAAATCCAGGTGGGGGTAAATGTGCAACATAAGGCATGTGTCCTATTGGTGCCCCAATAGGTGCTTTAGTCATGTGGGCATTAAGTGCAATCGGTTAGCAAGAGTTAGTATCACACTCACTCTAGGGAAGGGATGTGTGATGGGTGCACTAGAATGAGATGTGACCCCTCTTGGAATGGTAATACTAAATATGCCAGGCGCAAGGGGGTTTGTGTGTAAAGTGGTGTGGTGGACCTTGGTAACTCTGGGCATGTGGCTCAAAGGTAATAATGATGTGTTAGTCATAGGCACCATAGTTCGTGGTGTGGCTACCAACTGGATGAGGCAGTGTACTAGCAGTGTCCTAGGTGGGGACAACTCTAGGATCTAATAATGTTAAGCTCATGCTGCCTGTTAAATTTGAAGCAATGTGATGAGCTATCGTGGATCAAATGCTAGAATCAACATCATTAGAAAAGAGATTATATGATAATTAAAATGTGATTAGAGAGCAATTAATTGATAGCTTAATGTAGGCATGGATAATCAAAAATCAGCAAATTCTCATTAGGCCAATGTCTCAATTTATAAAGTTTACATCCAAGCATCTAATCCCACTGATCTCTCCTTGATTCACTCCAAGCATCTAATCCCACTGATCTCTCCTTGATTCACTCCACCTCTTTTCCTTGATTCTCTCCACCTCTTCCCAGAATATCTCCACTGATCTCTCCTTGATTCTCTCCACCTCTTCCCAGAATATCTCCACACCTCCTAAATCTTCTCATGCTACCCTTTATTCTCTCCCAGTAGATACTTCTCACCTTTTCACAGCTTCTCACTCATTTACAGATTCTCTTTCAGCCTCTTGCTAAGGGCTTGTTCCCACACACACCCTATTCACTTATATATTTCAACACCTCCCCTCAAGTGAATAATCCTAGCACACCTGGACCCTATACCAAGTTTCCCTCTTACTTGGTAGTCCGCGACCAGTGCCTCAAGTCCCTAAACTCATAGTCCTCGACACACTCTCTCTATATGTGTCCAAGGCTACTACAAGTGCCTGTGACCTTGACTAAAGTGCTCACATATACATCTACCACATGGCCTACATCATCGGTGGCTCAAAGGTGGTTTTACTCTGTTGGGGCAGGTTACATTGGGTTGTGGGGTTTCTCTCTCTCTCTCTCTCTCTCTCTCTCTCTCTCTCTCTCTCTCTCTCTCTCTCTCAGAAAAGATGATCTGACTCCACTTCCTTATTAGGAGCCTCCATGAAGTTTGCCAATGTCGTTCCTTCTCCACTGGGTTTGCTGTAGCAGTCTCTTGTCATGTGTCATGGCTTCCCACAGTTGTGGCAAGTGAAGGTCCTTCCTCCTACTTTGCCTCTTCCTCGTCCTCGTCCTCGAGATAATTCTCCTCGCATTTCTTTTCTTTGACCCTGGTCTCTTGCTCTAGTAGGGCTCCTTCTATCTCGTGTAGCTTCAATTCAGGTACATTCTTTAATGTTGCTACAATGTTTTCATATTCACCTTTGTCCACACTCTTCAGAAGCACTGCTAGTGCCTCATCATCTTCTACCTTTTTGCCAATGGTTGCCAGTTGTTGCTTAATGCTTTTATATTTGTTCAAGTGTGTGATTAAAGGTTCACTTTCCTTTCATATCCAGTTTGTAGAATTGCATTAACAGATTTATCCCTTTGAATTTTTTGCTTGAGTGCCAAATAATTTATTGAGTTCATCCCATGCATCTTTTGCCAATTGTATCCCTGTGATGTGATGAATGATTTCATCATTTAAACTGAGTGTGATAAGTCCTAATTCTTTCTCATTCTTTCTCTACCACTCATTTTCCCCACTCACCTCTGGGCATTCATCTCTTCCCTCAACTAGCCCCCATGTATAAAACTGCTCCCCATTAAATTTGGATCTCTTGTGTCGTGCTCATGATGATGTGAAGGGGGTCTTACCTCTTGATCCAATTTCAAGATTCAAGGGCAGTGTCTACCCTTTTACAACTCAATCTGGTGTTTAGGTGATGATTACAATAGATTTATCAACATAAATTCACCAGAAATTACATTAGACCAAGGGTAACAAGTATGTACTGAATGGTTAGAGTATCAAACCATCTCCGAATTGCAATCTGAACTTATACGGATCTGTATCAGATACCCAATGGTTAATTTGAACCCCAATTGCACCAAAATATAGTGATTAGTATTGATTAATCATTGATTAGCAAAATAATCCTTTGTTTTGTGTGTAGAAAACAGAGTATGCGGGAAGTCCAGATCTGGGACCTTAAAGTTTAAATGAGCTCAAATCCTTTCAAGGCCATCAATAGCAATTAGTCTAGTAGAGGATTAAGCCAAGAAACACAAGATTTGACTAAACATTGAATGCTTAATCTCTGTTTTACCAAAGTCACCTGCAGATTTGATGGAGAGCTTGGATCTCACTGTAGACTTGATGAAATAAAAAATTATCTTCACTAGCTTGTAGAGCACCCTTGAAAACCCCTGGGGCCAAGAGGAATTAGAGCAATGTCTTCTGGTGCAGACAAGATCTCAAATTTCCTTCAGAAAAAAGGTGCCTAAAAAAATGCAGAAATGTTGGCGGTTTGGTGATGTGATTGGGTGGGCTGTAGCACAAGGATTATGGCTATGTTTGGCTAGAAGGTTTTGGGCCAATTTTATGTGTGAAGGGAGAGAGAGCTCCTCCTCCAGCTGGGGGTACAGAAGCTATTTGAAAAAAGAGGTAAAAACTTGATTATCTACTAATCCTGATTAACTAGGTGATTAGCAAGATAATGGGCTCATAAATTTGATGTGGATTCTAAGCTAGGCTCTGATACCATGTTAAATTTGCAACAATGTGATGAGCTATGGTGGATCAAATGCTAGAATCAACATCATTAGAAAAGAGATTAGATGATAATTAAGATGTGATTAGTGAGCAATTAAGAAGTGATTAGTGAGCAATTAACTGATAGCTTAATGTAGGCATGGATAATAAAAAACTAGCAAATTCTCATTAGGCCAATGCCTCAATTTATAGTGTTTACATCTAAGTATCTAATCCCACTGATCTCTCCTTGATTCACTCTACCTCTTTTGCTTGATTCTCTCTACCTCTTCCTAGAATATCTCCACACCTCCTAAATCTTCTCATGCTACCCTTTATTCTCTCCCAGCAGATACTTCTCACCTTTTCACAACTTCTCACTCATTTACAGATTCTCTTTTACAGCCTCTTGCTAAGGGCTTGTTTCCACACACACCCTATTCACTTGTATAGTTCAACAGTGCCAGTATGCTCTTCAATCCATGTGTAGCCTTGTGGGCTAGAAGATGTGGGTTGGTTGTATAGCCGAGTGATACTACAAAAGTAGGATCCGTTGGGCTCATAGGAGGCGTTACCACTTCGTTCATTGTGGGAATTCTTGCTTTGGATGTCCCGACTTGTGCCATAGGTCTTTAGATCCTTTCATGTTCAATGATCCTATGTATGTAATCACAGATGCCCTACAATCATTCATCCTCTATTGTGGCCCTAGATATTGACTGGAACGTCATAAGCTGTAGCAAAATCCACAAGAGTCTCTATTGATGTGTCATACTCCCAATCATTCTATGAGAAGATGTTGATCTAAGAAATGCAAGGCCGGCTCTTTTCTCAAGGTAGATGCAGTGTTATTGCTACCTATGTCAAGACTATCACGCACTACTTGTGTAGTACTAGTTTGGGACTTGCTTTGGGTATTCTGGGTTGTTTGGACTACTAATTGTTGCTGTGCTAATTGCAAAGTCTCTTCTTCCTTTTCTTTAGCAGCTTGGATTAGTGCTTCTACTGCCTGCACTTCTTCAAATGTTCTACCATTAGGCATAGGCACTTGTGCAGGGGGTGGGTCAATGGTCATAGTAGTAGGCAGGTGCAACAAGAGTTGTATGGACATGGATATCAATGTGCATTCTCCCCACTTGTAAACGATAAAACCACTAGGTTTCTCTATGGAGTTTACCTCAACTTCTCCATCATGTGGTCAATATGTAGTAAGATTTGATTCAGATGTAGTAGTTGGGCCAAACCTCTGAGGTAGTTAGCTACGTGCTCAAAAAGAGTAGTAGTTAGCTGGTCGGACTGGTGAGGCCTGGTTAAGGTTCTCACTTCTTGGGACTAGAAATTCTACCATTGACTCAAAGTCAGATGAAGTATCACTAGCCCCTATTGCAAGTCCTTGTACAATGTTAAATTGGGTTCCCACCAAAGGTCCTGAGTGTAGTGTAGGTTGGTAATGCACTTAGCTCAATAGATGCACTATCGTTTAAATAAGCCTCTAATACATGTCTAGACTGTAATTGCATGTGTCTAAAAGCTAGTCAAAGATAAAGAAATTGAATGGCCAAATTGTTTTATTATTTTAATTTTTTAATATTTATTATTATTATTTTTTACTGCTAGAGAAACTTGTCCAAAGTGGGTTTTAGACTTTGGGAAGGGTTGTGCATACACTTTTTTTGGGATTACCAAAGGGTTTCCTATAGTTGGTAATTTTTTTGGGTTTTGTATCAAGTACACCAAAATGATTGTAAACAACCTAAAACCAATAATAGGTAAACTTGTGCATGCACTTTTCAAAAAAATTCTATATTTCTTTTTTTGGCCCATAGGCCTTCTCTTTTCCCTTTCCCTTTTTTCCTTTTTTTTTTTGCTTTTGATTTTTTTACTTTTTGCTTTTTGCTTTCAAGACATCTTAAGCTTCATTTGGAAGGGTCATTTACAAGGATTCAAAAAATCGAGCAATGGAGACTTGGTGGCCATTGTACAATGTGTGCACGGCATGAGACATCCATCTTTGCCAACAAACTCCATTCCCATGTAATTGTAAGTATCATAGGGAAGGAAGGAGGCATGTGATATTATGATAGCTACATTTTTCATTTTTAATGATCTTATTTTTGGGTTGCAGATATTTTTCCAACTTGGGAAAGGATCAACCATTACAAAGTCTTACAAGAATATTTCAAGCACTCCATGTAAACATTGGTGAGGCAGTCTTTTCTTGTAAAACCAGTGTAGACCTTATTAAGGAAAAGATCTTCTTTTATTGGCACTCCTATGTGGTGCCAATGCTTGACGGTGGGTTTGGTAAGCTAGAGATCATCACATCTTCTCCCCTCTCTTCTGTTAAATGGCCAACCCCTGATGCTTAGACAGTTATGGTCATGAAATTGAAGATGCTTTGTGACATACAAGGATCTTTAAAGTTTGTAAAGCCATCTCGATGTGTGGGTCTTAGCTAGGTATGACCAATTCATCTTTTTGCTAAGATGTTCAATCAATTTACTTTCTCACAAACACCTACCATGTTTGTGTGCAAGAAAGTACTAGGTGATGACATGGTTGCCTTACTTGGAGAGCAGTGGAACATTGTAGAGGGTAGCATAAGGATGATACATTCAAGTGTAATATAGTAGAGTCCAGTGTTACATTTCGGTATCTTAAAGCTCATGCTACCTTATATGTCTGCTTTTATTACGAATGGTGGATACAGAAAAACAGTAGTAGTTGGGTTCCATTGCAAGCGGATGAACAAGTTGTTTTGCCTCTTGACATACGTGTTAGGCTGTCCAATGGTGTGGTGGAAATTGTAAGTGCAAGCAGGCATTAGAGCCTCCTAAATATTAGGGAGCACCTTAATATCATGGAAAGTGAGGATATAAGTAGGGCACAGTTCAAGGTGAAGAATAGAAAGATTTGAATGCGAATGGAGTCGAAGACCTTGGTAGATGTTGATTGGGAATCTGATGGTATAAGCATGACTTAATAAGAAAGCTTTGGAGTTTTTTTATGTTCGTTTAGAATTATAATATTTGCATTTGACTCGGGCTCTAATCAAACCAATTTTGGAAATTTACTTATGTAATTCATGAATGAAAAGTTTTGTCTTGTGTGTTGTGCCTTTGGAATTTTTTTATGAAGTCCTTTTAGAATTAAAATATTTAGAGTTTTTTTATGAAGTCCTTTTAGAGTTCCAATATTTTCCTTTTAGAGATGTACTCAAGTCATGAGATGAGATTTGAAGTCAATTGTGGCATAATATCTCAAAACCATAGCCAGCCCATTACAAACTCAACATATTCCTACCTTGAAAAATTTAAGGTCTGAATATCAAATGTGTTATGAGTACAAAATACATGATAAAATGAGAAGAGGATTTCTCAATCTTTACAAAAAAGATGATAAAAATTAAAAGAAAATTTATAAATATTTACGATGATAAATAGGGAGGAATAAAGCTTTCTATTTTGTCTCCTCCAATTTTGTCTCCTTCTCCTCTAGATTTTTCTCCTCCTTTGTCTCCATGTCCTTTTCCTTTGTCTCCATGCCCTTTTTTTTCCTTTGTGACTGCTTTTGGTTATTCTTACCAGCAAACTTGAGTTCCTTCTTAGCTTTCTTGCCAACACCCTTCTTGGCACCCACTTGAGGATCCTCAGGTGGCTTCTTGACAGATGCACTTTTCTTTGAGGTACTTCTTGGTTTAATACCCTTGGTTTCTTTATGAGTGCCTTGTTGTTGTTGAGGAGCACCCTTGGTTTCTTTATGTAGAGTTCCTTGCTTAAACATAAAATGCTTTAGTTGTGAATGTATAGGCATTTTCTTCTTCTTCTTAGATGGAGAGGCTTGACTTGGGAGTGGAGAGTCTAGATGTTTAGGAGTAATTGAATTACTCAAAATAATATTGATTGCTCTTCCATGAACACTCCACATCCAAAACTCATGATATCCAAGAGTCTGCCAAATTAAGAAATTTCTCAGATTTAAGAACCTGGAACTATAGAATATAAGTTAAAAAATTGGGTAAAGATTTAAAGCAAAAATAGTGGGTTTAGTTTGACATAACCTACACTGCTATCAATATTAGCATACTTAGACATAAGAAATTTCCAAACATTGGCAATAACATGCCATCCACATGAGGTAGAATCCTTTTATAAAGCAACTGGTTTATTTAGAAACATATACTCTCTGCCTCCTTTTTCAAATTTGGATATTCGTCTTCAATAGCTCTCTTACACGCCCTATTAAAAATCAAATTATATACAAAAAAGCAAGGAAAAATAAATTATGAAAACTAGTAAGAAGAACAATATTCAAATTATTAAGAGAACTACTTATTTACAATTTAATCTGCCCATGCATGCCAGTTAGGCTGTTCATAAAAATAACACTTCTTCTTAGAATATTGATAACACAAGCACTCTGGAAAAAAGTTAAAGAAATATTTAAGAAAGCGAATGTCCTAAAAAGAAACACATGTCATATAGTAAACACATAAGAAGCATCAGTTAAAGATTAAACTCTCTACATATAGCAAAACAACGAAACAGTTGTTCCTATTTTTCATTGGCTTGAAATAGGATGTGAGCTTGGAGGTCTTCTTATTCATATCTATCAGTGCTGGCAAAACTAAGGGACCACAAATGAACATCTCATTGGCTTGATTTGGAAGCAATTCCTTCATAAGTGCCCTGCAAGAGTTTATAAACAAAATAGAAAATATTTATACATTAAACACATGAGAACACTGTATTTATACATTAAACACATGAGAACACTGTATTCATACATTAAACACATGAGAACATTGTATTCATACATTAAAAACATGAGAACAACATTGTCATTGATCTCCCTATCCTTCTCTACAAGCATGTAAATGTCCCCATGTGCAGTATAGAGGAACTCTTCCTCCATTGTGCCAACATTGCAAATAAGTTTCCCTGGTACTTGGGCAAGCCTCTCAGAATTGGCTTTCTCTAATTGCACTAGGGTCTCTAAACTATCATGCACATGTGAGATATTCTCCTTTTCCTTCTTGTAGCATTATATGGTAGTGATGTGTGTGAACACACTTAGGACTGCCCTGACACTTTTTCCCTCACTAGGAGGTTTTTTCCCCGTGCGTATGTACACCTGCATATGTACACCCTCTTATCTACTCATTTTGGGGTGTGTACTTATCTTTTGTATTTGGCACATATTTGTTCATTCTAATCTAGTGAGTTTGTGTGCTCTCAAGCTTCTCTATCTTGTGTGTGTGCATTGTTGCAACCCTAGCCCTAATTCCAACAATTGGTATCAGAGCTAGCTTCCTTGACACTTGATCTACTAGTCTGCCTTCCTCCTCATGATCCTATTTTTCTGTCTTCGATTGACATACCCTCTTAGGAGAAGAAGGTATATACTGTAGTGTGTTGTATACAAAGTATACAACATTTTTTGCGGTCCACAGTGTAATTCGGGCGTGTTTTGGGCACCGCAAGGTTTCTGCAGACGTTCTAGAGAGGCATCATTTTGGATTGGTTCTACTTGATTTTGGGTGTTTGGGCTGTGCAGCGATAAAGATTTGGTGTTGTACTAGCATCTAAAATGTCTTCAACAACATCGACCATCATACTTTCGCCAGTAACACTGTATTCTCTACTCTGTGTTATTTTTCATACACTTTGGAGGTGATTTAGTCAGTTAGCAGCCATCCGTTAGCAGCCATCCGGGGTTTCATTCAGTGAATACTGAGTACTTACAGTGCTTAACCAAGTGCTGAAATTCAGCCTTTGCAGGTGCAAAATCAACGCGCAAATCAGCATTTTGATGAGGCAATTATTGAGGATGTAGTGGATGAGGAGAAAGAAGCCATAGAAGAATCTAGGTGTATGCCAAAATGGCTTGTGCAGACATTGAGGGATAGCAAGTTGGCAGCTCCTTTACCTAGCAGAACTCGTGCAGGTTCTCATCATGTAGATTATTCTCATGTGGATCATGTTGTCATTTCTACTTTATGTAATGAGGAGAAACCTATGTAATGAGGAGAAACCTATTTCCTTTGAGGAGAAACCTCTTTCCTTTGAGGAAGCACATGATGATGATCATTGGATACATGCTATGGAAGATGAGTATAACTCTATACATGCTATGCAAGATGAGTATAACTCTATACTCAAGAATGACACCTGGTATTTGACAAATCTACCTCATGGCAAGAAGGCCATTGGTACTAAGTGGGTTTACAAGTTAAAACACAAAGAAGATGGTAGCATTGATCACTACAAGGCTAGACTTGTGCAAAGGGGTATGCCCAGCAAAAGGGCATTGATTATGATGAGACCTTTGCACCCACATCTCGTATGACTACCATTAGGTATCTCATTGTTTTGGCAGCACATCATGGGTGGAATGTACATCAGCAGTTGGACATTAAGACTGCATTCTTGAATGGTGATTTACATGAGGAGGTGTATGTATCGCTGCCTCCTGGTTTTGCTGTGAAAGGAGAAGAGTCTAAAGTATGTAGGTTGAGACAAGGCTCTTTTTTGCCTTAAGCAGGCTCCTAGAGTATGGTATGAGAAGATTCATGAATACTTGGTTGCAAATGATTTTTACAATAGTCCAAAACAAAGAGTACCCTCTATATAAAGAGGAGTAAGGACACATTTTTGGTCATCGTTCTATATGTTGATGACATGCTGCTCACGGGACCCGATATAGATCAGATTTCAGCCTTTAAGGCTGATTTGCAGTCATCATTTGAGATGTCAGATTTGGGGCCTTGTATTACTATTTGGGGATTCAATTAATGCACTGCAATAATGGCATTGTTATGCTGCAGTCTAAATATATACAGAAGCTATTGAAGAGGTTTAATCTTGAAGACTGTAAGCTTGTGGCTACACCTATGGAGATAAGTACTCGACTTAGTCTTCAAGATGTAGGAGACTCTTTTGATGCTAGTTTGTATCAGTAGGCTGTTGGATCCCTTCTTTATGTGTGCAACACGAGGCTAGATATACAGTATGCGGTCTCACAGTTGAGCAGATTTATGCATAGCCTAGGTTTGAAGCATTGGCACACTATTAAGCGGGTTTTTCACTATTTAAAGGTACTCAGTATTTTGGATTATTTTATCCAAAGGAAGGTGAGTCACAGTTGCATGCTTTCAGTGATTCAGATTGGGCTGGATGTTATGACACACATGCTTTCGCCTTGGTGATTCATGTATATCATGGTGGGCTTAGCAACAAGAAGCAACCTACAGTGGCCACTTCGAGTTGTGAAGCTAAGTACAAGGTAGGTTTTACAGCTACAATTGAGTGTGTGTGGCTCAGACGTCTTATGGTGACTGATTTGGGTGTTGGACAGTCATCTAGCACTACGATTTTCACTGACAGCCAGAGCGTATTAGCAATTGCGAGGAACCTAGTGTTTCATGCTCACACTAAGCACATTGAGGTGCATTACCACTATGTAAGGGAAAGACTCTCTGCAGTAGAGATCAGCTTGGTCTATGTGCCTACACATCACAACATGGCAGATTTATTCACGAAGGCTCTTCCTCGTGAAAAGTTCAAAGCTTTTCGTAAAGCTTTGGGCTTACGGCCTTTTTAGGATTGATCGGCCATACCTTGTACATGTTCACATCATCACTCCATAGGGGATTTGTAGCATTATATGGTAGTGATGTGTGTGAACACACTTAGAACCGCCGGGGCACTTTTTCCCTCACTAGGAGGTTTTTTCCCCCCATGCGTATATACACCCTCTTATCTACTCATTTTGGGGTGTGTACTTATCTTTTGTATTTGGCACACTTCTCCTCCCCCTCCTCAGAACTCTCGTCGATTGGCTTCGATTTCTTAACCAACTTTCTTTTCTTCTTGGAGAACTAGGGGAAGTGACTTCTTCTACTTTTATATTCTCTGCCTTTGATTTCCTTTTCAATGCTAGGGGAATTACAAGGATCTCAAAGGCTTTCCTATCCCTCATTTGCAAGGGATGAAGAAATTTGTCGAACCTGTACCTCACCATGCTTACATGTCTGTCAATCAGAGTGACTCTTCTTACATGGACAGCACATATGAAGCTATTATTGATAAAGTCTATAAGGAACTCTTCACAAGCTTCTTGTAAACATGCCACTACACTGCTTTGCCATCTATAATGTCCCTGCCATTTGATATTGTCAATTACTTTTCTTACAATTCTTAGGAATGGTGCCCTAGGGATGAGAAGATGCGTAGACTCTTGTGCTTGCCGTATCTCCGCAAAAAATCTCTTTTATTTTTGAAGGAAAGTTCTAGCCTTGGATATATTAGTTCTCCCCTTAGTGGTTTCTTCTCTAACGGGTTGCTTAGATGTTGTTGCCTTAGCTTGAGTTTGAGGTTCTAGCTCTGGATCTTACTATTTTGGAAGGGAGGGATCACGGTACACCATCCTCACGGTCTGCTTTGTATGAGCCATACTTGTCGTCCATGGAGAGATAGTGCAAAACCAACTTAAGATGATGATCATCCAAGATCGAATAAAGTCTTCATTCGTCAAGACATTGTCTTTGATGAGCGGGACTTATTTCGCCTTCCGTTGCCCATACCAACCAATTAAGATTCTCTGAATGTGCCACATGAATACAATTAGTCAACTATTACTCCCCCACTTAAGGATCCTTCCTCCTTCCCCGACAACCACCTAGGGATCCTTTACCTCATTGATACCAACAGACCATGCGGGATTCAGCCATGCTTCCGAGCGATACCCCCTTGGACGATCCTCGTCGGTCCACCATGCTCACTCCTTGTGCCTCATTTGCCTTTGTGTTTTTAGCAAACTATGTGGCACATGCTGAGCCAACATCGTGGAAAGAGGCAATGAAACAAATAGGCCATGGAACATGAACTTGAAAGCATTGACCGTAATGGCACGTGGTCCCTTGTGGATCGTCCTTGTCAATAAGAAGGTCATTGGATTTTTCACACTGATGGTACCTTGGACAAGTACAAAGACTGGCTTGTAGTGCAAGGATTTCGCTAAAAAGAGGGCATTAACTTCGACGAGACCTTTTCACCTATAGCTCAAATGACAACCATCCATCTCTTACTCAGTCTACCTGCACACCACCACAAATGGCCAGTCTACGAGACAGATGTCAAGAGTGCCTTCCTAAATGGCATTTTTGAGGAGGAAGTCTATTTTGACCAATCTCTGGGCTTCCCACTCCCCGAGCATGAGGACAAAGTCTTCTACCTGCATAAAGCTCTTTATGGGCTTAAGCAAGCCCCCCAAGCGTTGTATCATTGCATCGACGTAGCCCAGGTTTTCAACTATCCCACTGTGATCCCAATATCTATATCCACACATATCAAGGGCGGATGGTTAGCTACCTTGTGTTGTATGTGGATGATCTTATATCATCTCTGGTTTAAATCAAGCCAAAGTGGTTGATATTATGGCACAGTTGAGACAAACGTTTGAGATGACTGCCCTCGGTCTTCTCTCATGTTTCCTTGGCATGGAGGTGATCCAACATCCTGATGGTATTTTTATGTCACAACAAAAGTATTGTCTTCAACTCATTACTTCCTATTTTCTTGATGGTGCTATCCTTGTGGCCACCCCATTAGATCCAACCATCAAACTTTCAGAGGAAGATGACTCACCGCCACATGAAGAGTGAGCCTATTGCCAAGTGGTGAGGAAACTTATATGGCTCACAAACTCTAAACCTGACATTTCCTATTGCACATCCATGTTAAGTAAATATTTTAATGCTTCAAAGGAACCACATTGGAGTTCAGCGAATGAGTTTTGTTCGCTATCTAGTGGGTACCTATCTGTTCAAACTTCACTTCAGTGGGTTCACTCTATGTGGTTACATTGGGCCGATGATATCGATTCCTGACAATGCTACCTCAGCCTTGCCTTTGAACTATTCATCATTGGCCTTGGAGGGGCTCAAGCTATGAGGTGAGTTAAGAAGTTTTTGTTTTTCAAGTTTTCTAGTGGTAAGAGTACTCTAGATGCCACATTGTGCATTTTGGAAACAGACAAATGTGTCACGGATTCCCAAAGAGTGCATAGCAAAATGTATTTGCGCCACTAAAAAAGCATGGACAATTGAATTTTAGATTTGTAGATTTTGCTTCCCTTCTTAATCAATATTAGATTTGTAGATTTTGCTTCCCTTCTTGAGGATTAACCAGTAAGACAGAAAGCCTCTACTCTTTTTGAACTATTGTAAGCAATTTCCCCACATACTTAAGACACAGCCTTTACTCTTATCAAATTGTTGTAAGCATTTGCCAATCTCTCTCAGGCTTAATCAAAGTTTTTGTCAAAATCTAGCACAATTGTGAGAGCCAATGTAAGGTGCACAAATGGCTAGGTATCTTAAAGAGAGAGAGAGAGAGAGAGAGAGAGAGAGAGAGAGAGAGAGAGAGAGAGAGAGTGAGTTTTCATTTTTGTGAGAGACCACTCATGTGTGTCTTTAATTGAGGGGAGTAGGGCTATAAAATGTAAACAAGGTACAACTCTGCAAATCTGGCTGAATTGTGTGAGCTCTACTGTGAGTTAAACAGTGTGCTCTGCATATTGTTGAGATATCGAGCTCTAGTGAGGCGGTGGACACTGATGACCCGCCTGGGGGATAGGCCCCACACCTACACCATTGGCATGGTTGGTGAGATCTTGGGTGATATGCGGCCAGTGGGATGACACGCTGTGTGACAGCCATTCTAGAGACTGGCATAGTTATAGCGCCAGCTCATTTAGTTGGGTTCACACTATAAACAAGGTACAACTCTGCAAATCTGGCTGCTTTGTGTGAGCTCTACTGTGAGTTAAACAGTGTGCTCTGCATATTGTTGAGATATCAAGCTCTAGTGAGGCGGTGGACACTGATGACCCGCCTGGGGGATAGGCCCCACACCTACACCACTGGCATGGTTGGTGAGATCTTGGGTGATAAGCGGCCAGTGGGATGACAGGCTGTGTGACAGCCATTCTAGAGACTGGCATAGTTATAGCGCCAGCTCATTTAGTTGGGTTCACACTATAGAGAACCCGTGTATGTATTGGTTGAGTACCTTTCATATTATTGTGTACTCTCATCTTTGTATATGGTGTGTTGAGTGTTGAGTGAAGAAGAAGAAGATTTTCAGCATCTCACCTTGTGTGTTCTCTATTAGGGTTTTGTGAGTGTGTGTGTGTGCTTGCAAGAGCTCAAGCTCTCTTCCCCCTTGCATCTTTTCATGGTATCAGAGCTTGGTTTGTGCTAAGGGCTGAGCTGCAAGCAAGAGAACCACATGAAGCGGTACGAGGGTAAGAGCTTCAACTACTCTTCCCTATTTGTGTTGGTGACTACACCCTTGTCGGGAGCTCTACGGGAGGCACCGGCAACGATCTCTGATTGAGGAGCTTTCTTCACGGGAGTAAAGCTATAGGGCAACTATGCTGTCCTATCGAACAAAATTTCTAGGCTGAAAACGCGTTTCGGGCTTGTTTGGACCTCCGTTTTTCAGAAAGCAGACGATTTCGAGCACTGCGGGTAAGTCATCGATTCTCTGCAGAACTCTGTTTTAAGAACTGCAGGAAGACAGATTGACTGTGCAGACACTGTGGGTGCTGCAAAGAGGTCTACAGTTGCCATTGGGTGTATGTATGCACATTGAGGTCACTGGTTGTGACATTTGAGAGTACTACAGTACCGCTGCAGAAAATACAGCAGTTTGTGCAGGACAAACCAGAGTGCTGTTTCTGGTAAATTTGTGCAAGATGTCAAATGATGGCATAACCCAGATTGTGGCTGAGAAGCTTGATAAGAATAACTTCCATGCTTGGAGGTTTAGGTTGACGAATTTCTTGATGGGAAAGGGCTATTGGGACTACATAGAAGGTGAGCATGAAGAGGCACCAAAGATACCGGACATAAATCCGTCTGCTCTGCAGATGTGAAAGAGTTTAAAGACTGGAACCAAGGAGCCAGGAAAGTAATGTATTGGCTCTCCATTAGTATACAGGACACCATGATTGGGTATATTCAGGATGCCAAGTCCCCCAAGGAGGCGTGGGACACCTTGGAAAAGCTCTATGAAACAAATACCAAGGCACGTAAGATACAGTTGAAGAATGAACTTCATACTGTGGAGAAAAAGAGCATGTCTGTGAATGACTATGCGTTGAAGATAAAGGGTATTGTGGAATCCCTTGCATCTATTGGTGTGTCAGTAGATGATGATGATAAGGTGGAGGTCTGTCTACGTGGTCTCGGGCCACAATACAAGGCATTCAAGACGTCTATTCAGACTCGAGAAAACATTCCCAACTTTACAGATTTGGTGTCTATGCTGATTATAGAAGAGAAGAGCTTGGGTGAAGACCAACAGTTTTCACAAAACAAAAACAGTTCAGAGCAACAGGCCTTCTACACAAGTTCAGGAAGAGGACGAGGTAGAGGAGGTTGTGGACACGATCAAGGAGGTGGCCGAACAGGTAATCAGAATTATGGCCAGCAGCAGCAACAACAATCCCAGAATACACAACAACAACAACAACAACACACAGGTGGAAGAGGTAAATTCAGAGGCAGGGGGAGTCAAAGAGACCGTGGAAATTGGCAAAGGCAGTATAATGATGCACGTGAATGCTATTATTGTGGTAAGCTTGGACATGTGCAGGCAGAATGTTATAAGAAACAGGCTGACAGGCAAAATGGGAAAGTGCAGCAAAACAACTATGCATCCTCAAGCAGAAATAATGAGGATAATGAAAGGTTGTTTGTTATGCAGCATGTCATGAATGCCATGTCTGAAAATGTTGATGCAGCACAAAAAGATGATGTATGGTATGTGGATTCAGGTGCTTCGAACCACATGACAAGTCATGGGGAGTGGTTCAAGGAGATGAAAAACCCGAAAAAACTAGGTTTTGTGGAAACAGGGGATGACACTGCTCATCCAATTGCCCATGTTGGAGATGTGCCATTGTCTATGCAGGATGCTAAAGTGAAGTATCTTACAGATGTACTTCACATTTCGAACATAACAAAAAATCTGGTTTCAGTTGGCCAGATGATTGAGCAAGGTTTGCAGGTTCGGTTTAACCATGATGGTTGTTATGTTGAAGACTTTAAAGACAAGTGCAGGTTGGTTGTAAAAGGCAACAGAGTGGGCAGAATGTTTACGTTGAATGTAGACATGCCTGAAATGAGTGCTGCGATGTTTGCAAATGGTTCAGAAATTGTTGCAGACACACATATAGCATAAAAGAATTGGACATGTGAATGTGCAGAGATTGAAGTCTATGCAGACTAAAGGAATTGTGACAGGGCTGCCAAAATTTAAAGTGGAAGGTATGCAGAAAATATGTGAAGCATGCCAATTTGGGAAGCAAACAAAGCATGTGTTTCCACGTAACAGATATGTGAGGAGAAATGCACTAGATGTTGTACATTCAGATGTATGGGGTCCTACGAAGACCATATCTATGGGAGGCTACAGGTATTATGTGACTTTCATTAATGACCACACAAGGAAAGTGTGGGTATATTTCATGAAGGAGAAGAGAGGTGTTCACTCACTTTCAGAATTTTAGAGTTTTGGTTGAAAAGCAAACAGGGAAATATGTAAAGTGCCTAAGGTCAGATAGAGGGGGAGAGTACTTCTCCAATGAGTTCTCAGAATTTTTGAAGAAGAATGGTATTCGGAGACAGTTTACATGTAGATACACTCCGTAGCAAAATGGAGTTGCTGAGCGAAAAAATAGGCACATTGCTGAGATTGCAGGAGCATTGATGGAAGAGAAGAATATGCCGCATAGCTATTTGGGCTGAGGCTGTTTCTACAACAGTATACATCATGAACAGGACTCCAAGTGCAGCCATACATGATGTAACTCCAGAGGAGAGGTTTACTGGCAGAAAACCAGATTTGTCTCATCTGAAAGTCTTTGGATGCATTGCATATGTGCATGTGCCAGATGAGCTGAGAACTAAGCTGGATCCGAAAGCTGAAAAATGTGTGTTTATTGGATATTCCCTTGAGCAAAAGGGATACAGGTGTTATAACCCTGCTACACGTGAGTTGAGGGTAAGCAGGGATGTTGTCTTTGATGAGATGAGCAGTTGGTATGCTGCTGAAAAAGAAGCTGTTGGGGCTGATGTGAGTGGAAGTGTGGTTGCACAGAATGCAGGTCAGCAATCACAATCTTTGAGTGGACCAGGAGAGTCCTCATCTAGTGGGTCTGTTTGATAGACCATGGAGTGGCAGGCTGCGTCATAATACCAGCCCTGCAAATATGATTAGTACATCACGTAAAGGAAAAGAGAAAGTGGTTGAGCCCCTTGGTATGCCTGACATTTCTGCAGGGCATTCTCATGTTGATGGAGAGTCTAGTGGCTCAGATATGAGCCTTGATGAGGAGCTTGGGATCCCAGCTATGAGAACACCTAGTGTAAAGAAGGCTATGGAAGCCATGAATGAAAAGCTGCGAAGATCTGGGAGAGTGAAGAACCCTGTGCAGAGGTTTACTTATGATGGTTATGTGGCACATCACTATGCATATATGGCAAAGGTTGTGCAGGTTGTAGAGCCCACATGCATTGATGAGGCTATTGGAAATGTGTATTGGGAGAAAGCTATGGATGTACTATATGGAAATGAAACTTGGGATTTAGTGCAATTGCTTGAAGGCAAGAAAGCCATTGGATGCAAGTGGGTGTACAAAGTAAAACATAACAGTGATGGAAGCATAAACAGGTACAAGGCTAGATTGGTAGCCAAAGGATATGCGCAGACATATGGCATTGATTATGAGGAAACTTTCAGCCCAGTTGCCAAGATGGCAACAGTGAGAGTTGTGATAGCAGTGGCTGCGTCAAAGCAATGGTCTTTACATCAAATGGATGTAAAGAATGCATTCTTGCATGGGGATTTGCAAGAAGAGGTGTATATGTTGCAGCCACCTGGTTATGAGGATGTGAGTCACCCCGAGCATGTTTGCAAGTTGAAGAAAGCCTTGTATGGCTTAAAACAAGCACCAAGAGCATGGTCTGACAAGATTTCTAAATATCTTGTCACTATTGGCTTTCATGTAGCCAATGCAAATTTCTCGCTGTATGTGAGACATGGTGATAGAGGGGTTGTGCTTGTTGTCATCTATGTAGATGACTTGATCATTACGGGAGACCATGATGCAGAGATCTTTGATGTAAAGATCTTGCTTAGACAGAAGTTCGA
Source organism: Cibotium barometz (assembly GCF_041138505.1). Lineage (NCBI taxonomy): Eukaryota > Viridiplantae > Streptophyta > Polypodiopsida > Cyatheales > Cibotiaceae > Cibotium > Cibotium barometz. The sequence goes on from NC_141109.1 coordinate 7,303,492, forward strand.
GATGAAGGATCTGGGGGAGCTCAGATATTTCTTGGGCATTGAGGTGATTAAGTCACCACATGGTATTGGATTACTACAGAGACAGTATGGCTTGGACATGTTGTCCAAGTATGGTATGACAGGCTGTAAGCCTATTTCTGTGCCATTGGATCAGAATGGCAAGTTGAGTGCAAATTCAGGAGAGATCTTGGAGGATCCTACTATGTATAGGCGCATAGTAGGAAGCTTGATATACATGACGATATCACCAGGCCAGATTTGAGCTATGCTGTTGGGTTGGTGAGTCAGTTTATGCAGGTTCCACGAAAATCGCATTTGGATGCAGTGAGACGCATACTGAGGTATGTGAGGTCTACTTTGCATTGTAGACTATTCTATGAGACTCGGACAGAGATATGTGTACATGGGTACATAGATGCTGATTGGGCTGGTAGTATCTCAGATAGAAGATCTACCAGTGGATTCATGTTTTCTTTGGGGAGTGCTGCTATGACTTGGAGCAGCAAGAAGCAGCCTACGGTTGCTCTATCCAGTACAGAGGCCGAGTACAGAGGAGCTGCTATGGCAGCATGTGAGGTAGCTTGGTTGAGAAAGCTACTTGCAGATTTGGGTCTATCAGTGGATAGACAAGTTGTCATTTTTTGTGATAACAATTGCAGTATACAGTTGGCCAGGAACCCAGTCTTTCATGCTCGTACGAAGCACATAGAGGTCCACTATCACTTCGTCAGAGAGAAGGTCTTGGCAGGAGATCTTGACCTTGTATGTCAGCACAGAGGATCAGGTAGCTGACATCTTCACCAAAGCATTGGGTACAGAGAAGCTCTGCAGATTCAGGGCTTTGCTTAGTGTACATGAGATGGAGTTGAGCTCGAGGGGGAGTGTTGAGATATCGAGCTCTAGTGAGGCGGTGGACACTGATGACCCGCCTGGGGGATAGGCCCCACACCTACACCACTGGCATGGTTGGTGAGATCTTGGGTGATATGCGGCCAGTGGGATGACAGGCTGTGTGACAGCCATTCTAGAGACTAGCATAGTTATAGCGCCAGCTCATTTAGTTGGGTTCACACTATAGAGAACCCGTGTATGTATTGGTTGAGTACCTTTCATATTATTGTGTACTCTCATCTTTGTATATGGTGTGTTGAGTGTTGAGTGAAGAAGAAGAAGATTTTCAGCCTCTCACCTTGTGTGTTCTCTATTAGGGTTTTGTAAGTGTGTGTGTGTGCTTGTTGCAAGAGCTCAAGCTCTCTTCCCCCCTGCATCTTTTCACATATACTATGGAATGAGGTGAAGATTGAGGCTCATTGAGCTTGGGTCTTGGTGGGCTGCTCGCTCAAGCATCCATGCATTGTATCTACTACAGAACACAAGCATGGAAATGGTGCAATAGCTGTGTGTGCAACTGGCAAAAGCAACAACATGGGTGGTAAGCGATCTCTACTATGACACTGTGATAATCACAGGCAACTGCAGCAAGTGCACGTAAATGGGTGGGTGCACACAAAGCGATTACATTTTTTGAGATTATATGAGTGATAATCTACCTCTATATGGTGATGGATGTTTTGAATGAGCCTTGCAAATAAAGCACTTCAATGAGTGGGTAGTGTTCTTAGACTCCATAGTGTCAGTTCACTGCTTCATATCTTATTATACAACCCTCCAACTATAAAGGGTTTCCTTGTACTATGTGTGTGTGTGTGTGTGTTAACACCATTAAACAAAGGCACTCTCTACTACAAACGGAAGTAGCACAAGAAGTGTCATGAAAAGGCACTATAAACATTGTAAACATTAAGATAAAATTTGGCAAATAACCAATGTTAGTAGTTTAGGGTTTTAAGTCTTGGACACTTCAGTGTGAATAAGTATCAGTTGTATATAAGTCAATTTCTCATAACACAATGATGAAACGATCCTCCTTTGTGCACTAAGTGAGATCTTATCTTCTCCTTGCACTTTAAATCTTCGAAAGTGAGCAAACACCATTGAGGTTGCTCACAAAATGTTAATGCACCTCAATGGTGTTTGCTCACTTTCAAAGATTTAAAGCGCCTTGGTCAAGAAAGAAAAATATATGCAGATCAAATGCCTAAGATTGGATGATGGGGGGGGGAGAATATTTTTCTAATGAATTCACTAATTTCTTAAGAAAGTAGGGAATCAAATGCAGGTACATTCCGCAAACAGATTGGTGTTATAGAATGTGCATGCATTTTTTAAGTTGTTCGTGCTTATTATAGCTTGTCTACCTTGATTTGATTTAGATGTCATGTGAACATGTTAGGCCTCAAAAAATAATCATAGAAAATAGAGAATCTGCCCATTTTGTAAAGCTTTTTTATCGAATTTGCATGCGGGAAATTTTGGGATATTCACAATTGGTGATAGTTGAGTATTGAGCATGTGCACAACACACATATATGGAATCTGCATCTGCATCTATGCTCTATTTGCATCATGGTTTGTTGTCTTAAAACGAATTAAAACTTTATGTTCTCTTGGGCATGCATACTCCTATTACATCGGTGTGTTATGGCTTGGTTAAGCACATGATGGGGAGTAGGATGTGAGATCTCAAGAGACGGATCAAAAACAAAAGTGCAAAAGAGGAAAAGTTCCATTCTTCGAGTGTCCATACAATTAAAAATTACTGAGGAAGCAATGGGCAAGTATGTGAGGTACCAAACAAATGTCGGCGTGAGGCCATAGCAACCTAATGATTATGATTAGAACATGGAATAGGGATATTACCCTAAGGAAGCCACAACAATTAAGACTATAGTAGTGAGTAGTGACATGGCTTTTAAATCTTTTTTTCTTTTTTTAAAAATAAAATTTAATCTTTTTTTTTCTTATAGTGTTTTGCTGATCCTTTGCTTTGTAGATACTTCAGAGCACTTTTGAGCAACCCTAGCGGGGAAAAAACAGCAACTGTAGCTGTACGACCAGCACCAGGGTTTATGTGGATAGCCTCCCGAGTACGATCAGCAGACCATGTGCCTTGCCAGCAAAAGGGCTTGCTACAGGGGCAGGGGTCACGCACAGACAGCACCGCCATGCCAACAGAGTTGCACAACAGCAGCAGAGCAACGCATGGCACTGTATGATCATAATCATTAACTGTACAGCTGCAGAGCGCTGCCATGCCAGAAATTGTATGCCCAGCAGGCTAGCAGTTAGCAGATCAACATATGGGGCTGTCAGGCACAGTAGGTGCGGCCATCATTCAGCAGCCTCAAGGGGGGATGTACATCAATCCTACAGATTACAACACCAATAGGTGAGCTGATTGATGCAGTCAAATCTGCCGCTTCATCACTGATTCTCCACATCAACAGTGTGGATTGGTATTTGGGCTGATTCCCGGGTAGAGTTTTGCCAACTGCAGTTTGAAGGCCTTTGCAGAACTGTATGGACAGCAAGGCTACCGTGCCCTCATGCAGTTTGAAGGCCTTTGCAGAACTGTATGGACAGCAAGGCTACATGTGGTGTGGCCAACAGCATTGGAAGATGTATGCCTTCATGTAGGCTGGTTGCTGTGAGTTCTTTTACTCTACAACCCTCAATAGAGGTACTTAGATACACAAGGCCCTGCATGCGAGGTGTGAAGACCGAAAAACAAAGGGAGGGACAGAGGGAGGCTACATCAAAGAAGGGGGAGGGCTTGAGCAGTAGCTACAGGATTCAGAGGGAGGCTACATCAAAGAAGGGGGAGGGCTTGAGCAGTAGCTACAGGATTGGTAGAGCAAACAACATTGGTGACTACAAGAAAGATAAGAGTTTGAGGCTAAGTATCTAGGGTTGTGAATGAGTTGTTCCTTTCAGGATACAGAAATAGCAAGGTAATGTAGATCTTGGCCAAGTACCTTGGGTTGTGAATGGGAGGCACTGCTCGAGCTACAAGAAAAGCAAGGACTCTTCGGCCTTTGTTGAGTCTCTCGGGTTGAGAGTAGGAGGTACTTATTGCCCATGACAAGAGAACGGACATAGGTGTAAAGGATTCAAGATCAATTTTGCATGGATGGTCACATTGAGATATGATCAGTAGAATGTTTGGCATAATTGGATGGCTTGGTGTATAGAGATCACAGGGGGGTTATATATGTTTTTTTGCAGGAGAGAGAGAGTGCAATCTAAGGTCGACATGGGAAGCAGTTGAAGGTGGACAGATGAAAGGTGACTCCCTAATAGTAGAGCATTGTTGCATGGCCTTCACGTCAAACCAAACATGCCGGTGCTGCCACATAAGCTTTAAAGTGAAGATCTTTCAAGTTGGTATTAAAGTTGGGTTAATTCTTTCAAGATACAAAACTTTTTTGGAGCAGCAGCGTTTTTACAGACATTGTCCTCTCATTGTTAAGTCTATTTTTGTATTGCAGATTATGATCAAGGCCCAATCAACCAATGCATAGTTTGTTGACTTCTTCTTATCAGTACTTGGTGATGATGTATTAACCATAGCTATGCTTGACTCTTTTTTTTTCTCTTTCTCTAGAGCTCAAATGGACATCCAAAGTGGGTAATGATGTTCTCATAGAGAAACTTAGCAGTTGCCATGGCATCCGCTTTTCGTAAGGCGCTTGCTTCGGTCCATTTGGTAGCATAATCTATGGTAATAATGGTGAAGCATGCTTGTGATGATCGGGACTAATGAGACAAATGAAATCTAAGCCCCATTTCTCAAAAGGTTAGTCCACTCTGACAGGATGCAGTGGCATCATATCTTTCCTTTGTGGCTTGGTACAACGTTGGCACTCATCACATCCTTTTACAAATAAAGCATAGTCCTTGAAAAGTGTAGGCCACCAATACCCTAAGTGGAGTATTTTCTTGGCTGTGATTTCTATCACAAAATGTCTATCTGCTATCCCTTGGTGTGCTTGTTTCATGATCGTGAGGCAACATCTAAGAATATCATCCTTACCTCTTCCTATAAAGAGTTCTGAAAATAAGTTGGTAAGGCTCACTCTCTTTTAGCAACTTTCTTGCTAAATCTTTCTTTTCCTTTTGGAAAATCATTCGCTAACAAGTTAATGATTTTCTAGCTTCACTTTGGAATAGCCTTTACCTTAAATAGTGTAGCATCTGGTAACACATCATTAACCTCGATTGGTGCTTCACCATTAGGTATGTGGGATAGATGATCTGACAATATGTTTCTTGCCAGGCTTCGCAAAAACTACTGTAAAATCAAACTCAAGAAAAAAAAACAAAGCTTAATAACCGACATAGAAAATAAATTTGTTCGCAAGAAGGTAATGCCAAATTTGTTTTATAGCATAAACTATTGCCAACCCTTCACAATCAATGGTGATGTAGTTTACTTTAGCCTCGTTTAATTGTCAACTTGCAAAACTAATGGGATAGTCTAACTAATGTTCTCCTAGCTATGCTAGGACACATCCAATTACAAAATTGGAGGCATTAATGTGTACGTGGAAGATTACATCCTAGTTAGGTGTTCGCAGGATTGAAGCACTTGCGAAGGCTTGCTTCAACGCTTGTTGACACTCCTTGGTCCATACAAATACAATTAATAGCTTATAAAAAGGACGAGCTATTTTTTCATAGAAAAGAATAAACCGATGAGAGTAGCCAACATGACCCATGAATCTCTGGACTTGTAGTTTGTTGATGGGGATAATTCAGAATGACCTGGATTTTGCTCTCATAAGTGGAAATCCCATTTTTGGACATTATATGTCCAAGAATAACTCCGTGCTTCACCTAAAATTGGCATTTATAAGGGTTTAAGGATATGCGATAAAATCGACACCTTTCAAATACCCTTTTTAGGCATGCTAGGTGCTCTTTCCAAAATGAATGAATGCATAAATCATCCAAGAAAGCTTCAAGAAACTTAAGAAGTCCTTAAAAGAAGTATTCGAAAGTCTTTGGAATGTGGTTGGTGCATTGGTTAGATCGAATGGCATAAATCTATAAGCATACACACCATGCTTATTAGTGACGAAAGCTGTTTTGGCTTGGTCCTCAGGTGCAATCAAAGTTTGAGTGTAGCCTGAGTATCCATCCCCAAAAAGCTATAAGTCTCCTTGCCCGTAACTCATTCAAGCACATGTTTTGAATATGGCAAGGGGTAGTGATCCCTACGCATGGTAGCATTCACTTTCTTGAGATCGACTCACACTCTAAGTTTTCCGTTCTTCTTGAGCATAACCACAATGGGTGAGACCCATTGTGAGTGTTCAATCTCGTAGATGAATCCACACTCAATGAGTTTATGAATCTCTTCCTTAACAATGCTTGTATATTTGGGATTCATTGGATAGGGTTGATGCTGGAGTGGTTTAGCATTAGGTACCATGGGGATGGTGTTGTACCACACCTCTGCGGGAACTCCCTTCATGTCATGGCATGTCCATGCAAAGTAATCCCTATACTTCTTGAGGAGATCAACGAGCTTAACTTCTTCTTCCTGGGTGAGGTCTTTAGCAATGTAAACTAGCTTAGAATCTTCACCATATTCTGCCAAGTCTACCTTCTTCACTTTAGCGTTCATCATAGACTCTGCTCTCCTCACTCGTAGGTTCTCATTTTGCATTATCAAACACTAACTTATGATCCCCTATATTGTATGATTTGTAATAATCTGGTACTGAGCATAAGTTAAGTTATTGTTCTTTCTCTTCCTCAGCTACCTTGATAGCCTTAGCCTCAGCCTCTCGTTCCTTTTGGGCTAACACATGATTTTTGTTCCTTCAGTCCAAATGACTAAGTTTGGGTTGGCTAGAGACTTCCACCTGGGCTATATCAGTTGGGGGTGGTCTACAATACATGACTTTTTGTAACTCTTCTCCCTAATTGTCTATAAATTTTTGATGAACATCTATAACACCAATGTAATGTAGCCATTGGTATGTGGTTTTTCTTTCTTGCAACCTCTTATGCGTGTTTATCTTATAATGCTTTCGTTTGTCCTATTTTTTCAATGCTCTTTTGCCTTGGTGAGAAGCTTCTTAATCTGATTCTATTTCTGTGTCACTTATCTGAATTTTGCTTGGTTTGGTTCCACTCACCTGGGTTTGCTTTAGTTGTGTCTCCATCTCATTTTTGAACTCCTCACCAAAGGTTTAAGAGTTAGAAGTGTACGAATAAGAGTCTTAGTCTCATCACTCTCAAAGTATTATCCCAGTTTTTTGATTGTATCTTGACCACATACTTGGTGTTGTCCTCATCCATTTGAGACTCTGGTGTAGTCTCGTAGGAAGGGTGTCATTTATGCATGTCTACAAAGGGTGATAGCCCAACATTAAGTTCCCCATTAAGAAGAGCTTTCAATGCTGCAAAGAGTTCAGGATCTCCACATAGACATGCAGTGATTGTGGTCTTAGTTTTTGAAGCCATCAATTCCATCAACTTAGAGATGCTCAATGGAGTACTCATCACCTTACCATATGAGGGTGCCGATGAGATTGGAACCTCCACCTCTTGAATTAGTTTAGAGTTTTCATACTTAAATATTCTCCTAAAGAGTTCAGAATCCATGCTTTGGGATAGGTGAGTTCTCACTAACCTCAAGGATGACACTAGGTATATCCGATAGTTTATGGGTTATGACATGCTTTAGGTTGTTTGGATGAATGGTGTCAGAGATGTTTACTTGTTTTGGTCTTGGTTTTAACTCCTCCTAAGTATATGTGACCATATTCCTAAGCTTACAGTGGTCAGGGTGGTATGAACTAAGTTTCTCTTTGTTTGGTTTCTTGAGGGCCTACATCCTTTCCTTTTTGGTGTCCTTGGTTATTGTTTGAGTGTCTCTGGTTTTCTCAGAACTAGCCTGTGTGTCCATTGAATCAGAATCCTTATCAATATCTTTTATGTAGACTGATTCGTCAGGTGTTTCCAAGTTCACTTGTTCCATTTTCTCAGTTTTGTCCCCTTTTATGGATTTATTTCTTCTACGATCTCCGTTCTTTTTGGATGTTGCTACTAAGGTATCCTAGATTTCTATTTTCTTTTCCACAACATGCATGTTTTGAGCCATGATTCTCATTATTGCATCCACGGGTGGGTTAGCGTTTCTCAAAATTGATCTCTGTAACCACCCACTCCAATCATGTTGAGTGACGTGATGGTAGAATCATTCTACTGATTTGTAACTACGACTTTCATTGGGCAATCTTTGATCCAATGATCTATGTCACAACGATTATAGGTTATAGGTGACATGCTAGAAGATGCAGCTTGGGTGATTAGTTGGCTTGTGATGGAACACTCAAAGTCGCGGTGTGGTCCATGACAATGATAGCATAGAAGAGGCATTCTCTTGATAGTAGAGTTGTTGATGTGTCTCGACCTATTCCTACCACGGCTAGCTGGTATATTGGTTTAACCTTGCCTCTCTTGTATCGATTATAAAGCTCTATGAAGTCCTCAATGACATGTGATGCACTGTCCAAGTCAACCTCGTATTTTGGACACTCAAAAGGTTCATTGAAACCTATTTTTTTCAATGGTGGGATCCTCAGGGGTGGAGGTTAAGATCCCAAAATTGGTGGAGGTAATGACACATTTTATGCATTGTAAATGCCCCTTGCAATAGGTTGTTGTGTTTTTTGCTCAACACTGGGTTGAGGTGTTGCAGTAGGCATTATGGCTTGTGGTTATGATGGAGCTAGTAAAGCCAATTGCTAGGGTCTGGAAGCATTAGCAAGGATTTGCAAACGCATGCGTCACTATGAAGCCTCATGACTGTAACATCCACAAAAAGTATATTTCCCATGGTCGAATGCCCTTGTCGACAAATTGAGCACCATTGAAGCTCTCTCCTTAGATACATATGTACGTTTTCTGGAGCTTTATTGGTCTTCATTCCCGCTTGGAGTGCTTTCATGAAATCTTTGAAATTCATCTCTACTAAAGTGTTACCTTTATAGCAATGGGTTTGACTATAGAAGTACTATGTCCTGTGACTCCGGAAGCAACGAATTTAGAATTTAATGCTTTGGCTCCCTTGACCATTAGATTATCTTATAATTGGATGGCATCTTCATCCCATGTAGTGATCCCTCGAATGACTAAGCCATTATAGATTGCTTCATGTTTAAGCCCATGGATGAATCTATCAAACAATTGATTATTCGAATAATGTTCATACAGAAGGCAACAAGAGTTCAAATGCTTGAGTTGGCTAACGAAATTTCTAACCGACTCCTCTTCTTCTCTCTTTTCTTTGTGTAGTTGTGAAGCTACACCCCATAAGACTCCTTCACGCCCAAATTACTTCGAGAACAATATCCTAAGAGCGGTGAAGTTTAAGCTTTTCTTGACCTTGAGAGTTCTATACTAATCCTCAGCCTTACCGTCTAATGTTAGACTGAAGGCATTGGGCTTGGAAACCTCATTTTGTTCTCCTAGAGCCTCACAAACTTGATCAAATACCTCCAAATGTCTCCTACGAGCACCAACTCCAATGAATTTATGAGTTAGCTTGACTATTTAGGTAGCCTTTCCATGACTATGTCGACCACCATCTCTCACACAATAGGTGCTATGCTCTCGCTATCGCTCTTCCTAGGGCATGTGCTATTAGGGGGCATTTGAGCATAAAAAGGACCTTGTCAAGATCCCTAATTTTAAGGAATTGAGACTAATTTTAGTGAGGCTTAAGGAGACAAAGCTCATAATGAAGTAGGGGATCTCTCTAATTTTCAAACTAGGATTTTCTTTCTAGCTATTGAAACCCCTACTAGCATAATCACTGATATCTACGCTTTCAATCTTATTTACTCCACTTTAATAGTCATACTTGAAATTCCCCCCACATTCCACATCATCAAAACCATTTCTTTCACTCATTACTATTATTCATCACGTTTCCTACCAACCTCTGCAAAACGTTATCTTCTCATTTTTGCTATCAATGTCATCTTCTCGCTATCATCGTTACCTTCACGGTTACCATTGTCGTCTTTTAATCGCAGTAGCCAGCCCCTCTACCATGGCTAGGTTTTTGTTGTGCTACGTTTCTATCTCCACCAATGTAGCATCATTTGCACGGACTCTTATCTTCTCTTGTGCGTTTTTGAGGTTGCCAAGTACTAAGATCACCAAGCTTCAAGTCTTTTATGCAGAGCATTGTGAGCTATGCATGCTAAGCTCTCTTCACAATAGTTGTGCACTGCTACTCTTTGTTACTTCTACTTCCTCTGCTTAAACACAAGGCACTTTTGTTCATTCTCTATATAGTAAAAAAAACCATTCACTATATAATTTCCTAGATATAAATGAGCATATCTAGGAAAAGTGCAAACTAGAGAAAATGAAACACTTTCCTAGATAGCTAACTAGGAAATACAATGCATGGATTTTTCTATATAGGAAAATTTATCTATATAGTAAAAATTTCCTATATAACAAATTTTCTACAAAGGAAAAAATCTCCTATGTAGGAAGATTTTCTCTATATAGAAAAATTTGTAGATTTAAATTTATCTATGTAGAGAAATCCATGCATTGTATTTTCTAGGTAGCCTATCTAGGAAACTGTTACATTTTTCCTAGTTTGCACTTTTCCTAGATATCCTTATTTGTATCTAGGAAATTATATAGTGAATCCATTATATCTCTATATAGAAAATGCTTAGTAGCTTATCCTCTAGATAGTTCTATGAATCGTGCTAATATACTACTTACAACATAATAGATTAAGTAGTTTTATAAAGCATTATAAAATAAAAATCTCTTTATATTAAAGATTAAGCAAAAAAGTCTTGCATATTTAAAAAGAGGGCCAAAAGTAGTCAACGTACATCATGTTCAAAATAAATAGTACTTCAAGATTATCTAAATGTCATGGGATTATGTTTACATCGTCTAAACTAATAGGTGTGGATTGTGCATTGAATTTGACTTTCTTATTGGCAATAAGCCAATGCACAATGTCACGAATCATAATGTCACTCCCAAGCCTTTTTGTATCCTTTGAGTAATTTTTGAAACTAATATTCTCCTTCTTTAGATTGACATATGTACTCTTGAGAGAAAAGTACATGTCTTGGATTGTATGCACTCTCATGTACTTTAATAAGATTGTATCCATATCCTCCTCTGAAATGTGGCTCACCTACATTCATGATAATAAAATATATAAAATTTTAAAGCATATTCAATTTACCTAAATAAAAAGATTCAAAATAATAAACTTATCAATGATAAATTTCTCTAATATAATATCACTTACTTGTAAAGGTTCACATGATGCCTCTACATTTTATTTTCCAATGTGTTCTAAATCCTATTTGAAATAACAAAATTAAATCCATCATGTTAAAAATGGTAAAATCAAATCCATTACGTTAAAAATAGGAGAATCATAACATTATACATCTATCTAACAATACCTTTAAAATGGTTGTTGGTATAATATTTTCACCCTTTTGGTGACTTCTTTCTTCCAAGTGAGTTTTCATCTTCTAACTTACCTTTGGAACAAGCCAAAAAATAGCATTAAAAATCACAAAAGTAAAAAGAGAAAGAAAAAAAAAATAGGAGTACAAAGAGAGTAGAAAACTTTTGTAAGTTTTGCATTACCTTTCTCTTTCTTTGACTTTTTCTTGCAACCTCATTCGTATACTTAGCCAAATTCATTATTGGATCCTACAAGTACAACAAAATATTAGAAGAAATATTGACAACTTATCACATATACAAAGAAAAACTCAACCAAACCTTGTCTTCACTTGTCATATATACTCTCGCTTCTTGATTTCTTATGGCTCTCACTCTTTTTGATGTGTCATGATGTAGTAGCTCAGTAAAGGAATAATTATTCTCCTCCATTGTTGTATTATAAGAATCCTGGTTTATAAGTGTTATCAAAATCACATAGAATTCAAAAAATAGTAGTCTTAAAATCAAATCTTTATGTGGACTAAGAGAATACACCTCATCGGATATATAATCTTGCAACTCTTCAAACCTCTTTGTCCCGAATATAAAGTTATCCATCTATATAGAAGAGCATATGTTTAATACAAAACCAAAAGAAATCCTACTTAGAATAAAATCAATTATATAATACACTTACATTCTCTATACGTTGATCATTTTTTATCGCATCAATGTAAGGAGAGCTAGCTTTAATCTCAAAGTTTGTCTATAAAGTTCACATTAGTAACAAAATCTTTTAAACAAAACGTTCAAAACATGTAACATTGCATAAGTTACTATGCATGATTCAAAGAAAAAACCATTATACATTCTCCTTATGATACATCTTTCTAGCTCTTACCTCTTCATAGGAATGATTATATGCTTGAAGATTGAGTGTTGGCTTTAAGACCATGACATGTAAAATAACATAAAGTTAAAACTAGAACCACATAAATATATAATATAAACATACCCATGTAAAAAAGCTGCTTACATAGGAAAAGAAAATATCAAGTTTAGTTCTTTTACCTCTTCATTAGAATTAATATTTCCTTGAGGAGTCAATGCAAGCTCCAAGACCTATGAATTTAGACCAAATAAAAAAAGTGATGAACTATGTATTAAGCTTCTTAAATCATATATATATATATATATGTAATACACACACACACACACACACACACACACACACACACACACACACACAGAGTTGAAGCATACAATTTATAGTTAAAAAAACTATAAAATATACTTACATGAAGTGATGAGCTAGCATCCATGTCATTACTTGCTTCATCTATGGATTGAGTCATCCCTTGTGCTTTTAATGTATCCTTCTATCAAACACAAAATGTCAAATGCATTAGATTAGTTTTAAAATTATCAATCCAATTATTAGTTTTTAAAAGAACATTCATAAGCATAAACATTAACACTTACATTGTCCTTGATACTCTTCTTCTTATTGTACTTTCTATTTGCTTGTCTACCTGAGACCCACCATCTATAGATATCTTCCTCCAACCAAACATATTCAGCTCCAATGAACTTTAGAGTTGCAATCTCATGATGATGCTCACAAATAATTCTCTTGATCTTTTCTTGTGCCTCTTTGTTATGGCGAAGATCTTTAGGAGTCTCAACTCCATTAAACCACCTTTGTACAAGGCGGTAGTTGCCAAGCAAAATGGCATGTTGATCCTTGAAGCATTTCTCTAATAATTCTTTCCCATAGAGCTTGTTTTGGTCTCTACTTACCAATCTAGGTGCTCAAAACACCTCATCATATGTAGGTGTAGGACTAACACTGACTTGTTGGCCAAGAGCGTGTGAAAAAGGAGGTTCCTTATCTTTAATCTCCCCATTGCCTGCATAACCATGTGACATAGAAAACAATTTGCATAACATGCATAAACCAATTACAAACACACTAGTATATCTTTATATATAAAAGATTACAACATTTAAGATCGTTAAAATGTGTGTATCTTCCTTTGAGGATCCTAAAAATCATAAATTCTTTTCGAATCATCAGAGCTATTAGACACCAACCATCTCTCTTTATTTCGCCACATTTCTAACAAGTCATGGCACAAAGATCTACTTTTTGCAAGAAGCTTCAATTGTTCACCAATGGGAACATAATCGAAACATAACATATCCTTTCTAAGCTTGGCACACTTTGAACACTTCTCACTGCATGCTAAGCAATCACGCTTTAATTTTTTCTTACCTCTTTCATTGTTATTGCATTGACATTCAAGAGTGTCGCCAATGTAGTTGTCTTCTTTACTTGGTGGATAGAGCTCAGCATCATGTATAGAATTGTCTAATCCTTGGCATATTCTATATCGATTTGCATGAACCATACCATGGTATTTAACTGCTCCCAACATTTGGGAACACTTATGCCATCTAGATCTCCACCCCATGTTTCTGGCAACTGCACTAATAATTTACTCAAGCTTGGTGTATTGATTTTATCTTTATCTGCTCTATTCCTAGAACCACCCATGTCTCCAAATAGAATCCTAAGCATACTATCTTAAAATTCCACTGAAGCGTGATGTTCATCCCAAAGTGCTTGCAATTCAATTACCCTCTGT